>NC_057804.1:10136741-10154685 GCF_018294505.1 Triticum aestivum
CCGTCCCCGGCCGCCGTGCCGCCCTCCGCCGCCCGCCTCCTCCTCGTCCCGGCCCGCTCCAGCGAGCGCCCGGCCAGAGCAGCCCCGGCCCCGGCCCTCCTTCCTCCTCTCCGGCGAGCGGCGCCTCGCCTCGACCCGCTCCGGCGACGGATCTGACCGGATCTCAGATCCACGAGACGGTTGACTTTCCCCGCCCCCGAATTCATCAGTCATTTTCTGCAGATATTTTGTTGCATCTTCAACGCATCATAACTTTGCACCCGTGGCTCCGTTTCGGGCGTGTAGCATACCTAGTTGTTCGCCTCGAACAGTAGATCGTTTCATCTCATTGCATCATTTTCATTTGAGCTCATCTGGATGCCCGAAATATTGTTGGAAGAGGGCTATGTGATGTTAGATTCTGTTTCTTAACAGAACATGCACTTTTGTCATTTTTGCCATGATTGATGTGTGCACCCTATAATCTTGAGTCCTACATGTGTTTTGTAATATGCCATGCCATATTTACAGGGGTGTATGCCATGTATTTTTGTGATCTCTTTGGTGACTAGCACAAGCATGCAAACTAGGCTTCATGATGTTGCTGATTTCAGCCTCTGTTTTGCTGATATTTTTATGCCATGTTAACTTGATGCTACCGAGAGATCCATGCATATTTTGAGATACTTCAGTAAGGATGTTTTTATCATATGGTTATGCTCTATCCATCCATGCCTTTTTTTTGAAATTATGTAGTGCCATAGCTTGAGTCAATCGAGCTCTACTTTTGCTATAAAATGTTTCCTGGCAGATTGTTTACATGTTATTCAATTTTTCCAAGGTTCTTGTAGTTGATCCGTGTATGCTATGATGTTGTTCTTGCCATGTATAGCTTCTATGCCATGTCTTATTGATGGATGTATGCTTAGTTTATCTTGTAATGCTCTGTAGTGAGTGCATCAAGCTCTTAAACATGTCTACTTGTTATCTGTTTTTGTCATGCCCTGTTTGCTGAATCTGTAACGAAACTTGCTATATTGACATGGGTGCTATTATATTTTCTGATCCTTTTTGGCTCATGGTCAGTAAGGGTCTTTTGTTCTATGCTTTGAGTAAATTCATGCCATTCCTTCTTTTGCTATTATAAGTTCCTCAAGCATGTAGTTTGCTTGCTCTGAACATTGCTTCCTGATGCTGTTTCTGCCATGTTCAGTATTTTCCTAAGTCTGTGAACCTGGTATGTTTTGCACTTTTGCCATGCTTGTTTGGACCTGTTATGTTGTGATTTAGCCGTAGCTCAGTGTTCATCTTCTGTCAAGCATCTTGAGTAGATCACTGCCATATGCTTTTCTGGTAGCTTAATTTATTGTTGCTTGCGAAGTGGCATCATGCTGTTAATGGCAGATTTTTGCCATTCTTGTTTTGCTTGTCATCTGCAAACCGTGCATCCGATTCCGGTGATCTTTATATCGATTTCAACCGAAATCATCTCACCTTTCCAACGGAATACTTGGTTTGCCAAGTTGATGCCTGGTTCATCATTTTCCTTCCGGAGCACGCATACGCATTGCATATCACATCTCGCATATCATGCCATATATTGCATCATGTTGCTTGTGCATTGCACCGTGATTTATTGTGGGTCCATTGTTTGTGTTCTTGCTTTGGGTAGAGCTGGGAGATGAGTACGTGAATGAGGAACCTGTTGAGAACGCTTACGAGGATCAAGCTTTCGACAACTCTGAGAACCTTGCAGGCAAGATGACCCTACCCTCGAAATCACTTCTATCTTTGCTTGCTAGATGCTCGCTCTTTTGCTATGCCTATGCTACGATGCCTATCACTTGCTATATCATGCCACCCATATTACCATGCCCAGCCTCTAACCATCCTTTCCTAGCAAACCGTTGATTGGCTATGTTACCGCTTTGCTCAGCCCCTCTTATAGCGTTGCTAGTTGCAGGTGAAGATGAAGTTTGTTCCTTGTTGGAACGTGGAGATGTTGTTCCTTGTTGGAACATGCTTACTTGTTGAGGATATCACAATATATCTGCTATAATTAATGCATCTATATACTTGGTAAAGGGTGGAAGGCTCGGCCTTATGCCTGGTGTTCTGTTCCACTCTTGCCACCCTAGATTCCGTCATACCGGTGTTATGTTCCTTGATTTCGCGTTCCTTACACGGTTGGGTGATTTATGGGACCCCCTTGACAGTTCTCTTTGAATAAGACTCCTCCAGCAAGGCCCAACATTGGTTTTACCATTTGCCACCTAAGCCTTTTTCCCCCGGGTTTTCGCGAGCCCGAGGGTCATCTTTATATTAACCCCCCCCCCCGGACCAGTGCTCCTTCGAGTGCTGGCCCGAACCGAGCAGCCTGCGGGGCCACCACGGGGAAACTCGAGGCTTGGTTTTACTCGTAGCTTGACTTATCTAGATGTGCCCTGAGAACGAGATATGTGCAGCTCCGATCGGGATTTGTCGGCACAATCGGGCGGCTTTGCTGTCGAAATGTCTTGTAGTCCGGGATTTCGAGACATCGGGTCTTCCCGGTAGAAGGAATATCCTTCGTTGACCATGAGAGCTTATAATGGCCTAAGTTGGGACACCCCTGCAGGGTATTATCTTTCGAAAGCCGTGCCCGCAGTTATGAGGCAGATGGGAATTTGTTAATGTCCGGTTGTAGAAAACCCGAAGTTGACCTTGATTAAAACACATCAACCGTGTGTGTAACCGTGATGGTCTCTTCTCGGTGGAGTCCGGGAAGTGAACACGGTGTTGGAGTTATGTTTGACGTAAGTAGCTCAGGGTCACTTCTTGATCGCTACTAGCTTCACGACCATGCCATGCTTCCCTTCTCGCTCTCTTTTGCGAATGTAGCCACCATATATGCTAGTCGCTTGCTGCAGCTCCACCCTCACAACTCTGTCCTTCCTATAAGCTTAAATAGTCTTGATCTCGCGGGTGTGAGATTGCTGACTCCCCGTGACTCACAGATTCTACCAAAACAGTTGCAGGTGCCGACGATGCCAGTGCAGATGACGCAACCGAGCTCAAGTGGGAGTTCAACGAGGAACGTGGTCGTTACTATGTTTCTTTTCCTGATGATCAGTATTGGAGCCCAGTTGGGATGATCGGGGATCTGTGTAGCATTTGGGGTAGTCTTCTTTTATTTTGGTTCCGTAGTCAGACCTTGAGTGTAATCTGGATGATGGATGTTTATTTATGTATTGTGTGAAGTGGCGACTGTAAGCCAACTATGTATCTCTTTCCCTTATGTATTACATGGGTTGTGTGAAGATTACCTCACTTGCGGCATTGCTTTCAATGCGGTTATGCCTCTAAGTCTTGCTTCGACACGTGGGAGATATAGCCGCATCGAGGGCGTTACACGGAGGCATTAGATTAACAACAACACTGGTTAGACATGTCCCTAAGGTAACAGTGTGATCGCTTCATTTTACATGCGCCCTTACATTAACAACAACAAAAGGTTGGTATAAGGACATGCGACAGTGGACGCATCAGCACAATGTACCTACAAGGAGGCATAAAGTGGTGATGCCGAGTTTGTTCATGCTATGTGAGGGCAGCAAACCTAATCCTGGAGACCTTGTACTATGTGAGGGCAGCAAATCTAATCCTGGAGACCTTTTACTATGTGAGGGCAGCAATCTAATCCTGGAGACATTTTACTATGTGAGGGCAGCAAATCTAATCCTAGAGACCTTTTACTATGTGAGGGCAACAAATCTAATCATGAGACCTTTTACTATGTAAGGGCAGCAAATCTAATCTTGAGACCTTTTACTATGTGAGGGCACCAAATCTAATCCTGGAGACCTTTTACTATGTGATGGCAGCAAATCTAATCCTGGACATACTCTGTTGACTTGTCCACCAGCCGCCACTTTCTATCCTTTTTTCAACCACTAATAGGTCTGTTCCTTATCCAGTTTGTACTGCGTTTTCCCATTATTTCCCTTTTCAACCAAGAGACCGGTTGGGTATTCGGTCTCTACTACTTTCAGCATATTATTTCCCCTTTCAATCAAGTCCTAGATTCATGCTACAACTTTCCCCCCTTTCTTCGTTGTTTGAACAAAGCCCTAGATTCGAATGCATGAAGTAGCTTTACCTCTAATAATACTAAAATTTTAGGTGGCTTTCTAAGAGCTGATGGGAGTAGAAAAAGATGCACATGCAGACACGTGGGGAGCTGGGGCAGTAGAGCAAGGCCGCTTTCGAAGAACTTATACCTGAGGGTCGCCGGGATGTCGGCGGCAGCAGGTCGGATCTGCGGACAATACGACACGGAGGAAGAAGGGTCGGAGGACCTCCCGAGCCGGCGCTGTGTCGAAGAGAACGGCACGGGCAGAGGATCGGGCCCCTCCGGCAGCTGTGGGTTTCCTCCCTCGGCGGCGATGACCGCGTGAATGATGCACCTTTTAGTCCTCTACACACACCGGCCGATTGGATCCGGCCGGATCTGTGACCAGCGGTGAGCAGAGAGAAAATGTCGCTATCGCTGTCTTGTTTATATCTAGAGAGGATGAGAGAATGAAGAGAGCAACCCTAGTAAAGCAAGCGCTCAGGCCCCTGCGTCCATATATAGTAGAGTGATTATCTTTTTTCTCTCCACAACAAGCGTTTCAATTTGTGTATGTGGCATTAAAGAAAAGAAACTCTCTATTTAAGATGACTACTGTACGACTCCTACTTACTACTAGTAGTACTACAGTATTGTTCACTTGTGCTCCCCGCCCCTCCATTCATTGAACAACCTCACGGGTGAATAAACATAGAGTAAGTACTGTATTTATATAGAACGAACAAGCTCGAACTATTTTCGTGTAGTTAAAAGTTGAGGGCGGGGCTTTTCCTAGGCAGTACGCGCGGCAGTTTTCAGGTAGGCGCTTTGACAGAGAGGTGAGGAGGGTGAGCGAGTGGGGCTCTGCGATTTGACGCCGCGTTACTGCTGGAAAGACTTGTGATATGACCACTCACTATAGTCATGAATTACTGGCGCTCCGACCGGGGTGATGCCCCCCTTCCATTCCGCGCTCTAATCTGGTGCATGACACGTCGACCCGGATGCTGGCTCTCCCACATGTCGGAGTAGTAAGGAGCAAAGAATGATGCGGTATATACTAGTACTATACTACTCCCTCCGTTCCTAAATTTAAGTCTTTGGAGAGATTTCACTATGGACCACATACGGAGAAAAATGAGTGAATCTACACATAAAATGCATCTATATACATCCGTATGTGGTCCACAGTGAAATAGTCTCTTTAAGAGGCTAAAGTTCCAAGCACCCCTGACAAAAGAGGGGCCAAAACTAGTCTTGAGACTAAAAAATTTTAGTCAGGGGTACCCCTAGTAAAATGTGGATTAGTCCTCTCTCTCCTCATTTAACTCCTCTCCTTTAACACAGGCAAGTTCTGGATTGGAGGGTTTGGAGGATAATAAATGCTCATTAACTTGATTTTAGTCTCTTTAGTATTTGGATCCAAGCATGGGTGAGGCTAGCAAGTTTTAGTCCCACTACTTTTAGTCATGGAACTAAAACGTATCCAAGCACCCTCCAAATCCGGCAGGAAATAGGGTCCAAAGTAGTCAAATGATTGAGATAGAGCATTTATTGTCAATCTAACCCTGCCATCCATACACCTCTTTGGTTTAGAGTTAGTTCAGGGTTAGAATCTAACTCTAACCTCTAACTGAGTTAGAGTTCTCCTCGTCTCGGTTCATCGCCATCATACTTTCCCCATTCATGTGTTTTCAGTATCCTGCGAATCAAAGAAGCCCTTTTTTTGCGGGAAAAATCAAAGAGGCCCTTAGAATGGTTTCGGTCCGGTCATTTTTTATAAACGTGTTATGTCCAAAATTTAATGAACGTGCTTCGGTTTCCACGCAAATTATCCGGTTTCATGTAGTAATTCGTTCATTTATTTATTCTTCTGCGGGGGGTTTGCATGTAATTCGTGAGGTCTGAAATGTAAAGTACCCCGGCATATGCTCCGAGTCATGCATGCACTATGACCCAGATGCTCTATGTCCCACATGTCGGCGAATGGGAGCACCTGGAAATAGCCTAGGAGTACATATAGGAGGATAAATGTGTGAAATAATATGTACTGTGAAGTGTAGCCGCGGTTCGAAAAGGAGACCTAAAGTGATGACAGCTATAGGTCGCACGCACCCAATTAGTGGTACTAGACATACGACTAATTTTTCCCTCAAAAAAAGGAGAGGCACGAGTGCTCAATAATCCTATTCTATAAACACGAGTCACATCTGACAACAGCATCCGTGCTACAACTAGCTCTCCTCCCTCGTTTCTCTCTTCTAATTCTAAACTCGGCCGACGCCCGGTGGGCGGGGTGGGTTAGCTCAACTGCGGCCCCACCTCACAATGAAAACGTTACGACTAGAATAAAAATGCCATATACTCCCTCCGTTCATAAATATAAGCCTTTTTAGATACTATTTCAAATGGAATACAACATACAGATGTATGTAGACATAGTTTAGAGTGTAGATTCACTCATTTTGCTACGTATGTAGTAGTCACTTGCTGGAATCTTTAGAAAGACTTATATTTGGGAACGGAGGGAGTAATATACTAATAAAACATTAAGGCCATGAGGCGATGCAGTGCTGGTTACAGGAGGCAAGAAGAAGAGATGCATCCATCGACGACGTCCACCTCCTCGACTCAGGGCGCCGGCCCACCGAACAACGCCTAAATAGCAGCGGCTTTCGTGGCCAGGTCGACGTGCTTCTGAACAATGGCGTTAAAAGATTCCAGCCGCTGGAAGAAGTCAACGTCTTTCTGTCCTCGCTTGCCTTGTAGTGGCCTATGTAGACGATTTCCTCGTAGACGTGGATGTGCAGGTCAACAGTTTCTTGCATGGCGAGGCGCTGCGCGGTGAGCGCGGCCTCGAGGTGCACATTCTCCGTCGCGACCTCCGGCACCTGCAGGGCCACCAGGGCTTGAAAGAGTTCGTCACCATGGAGGCCGATGAGGGTGGCAGGCAATGAGGAGCCTGGGCGCGTGGGCTGGAGTAGTACGGCAAGGTCGCCCGCGCGCTTCTTGACGGCGGTGAACTTGCAGATGGAGTTGACCATCATGTCGTCCATGCGAGAGGCGAAGCCGGCGTTGAAAAGGGCTACGATGCCTGCGGTCGCCTGCACCGTCTGGAAACGCTGCACGGTGCGGGGCCGCAGGCCGGCGCCTTGGATGATTTGGCACAGCCGACTGCCGCTCGCGTCCATCGCCTCCATAGGTGCTTGTGGCTTCTGGTCACTTGGTCTTGGATTGGAGTGAGCAGTGTTGCGCAGAGACTTGGGAGTAGATGGATTGGAGTGGTGGGGTGCCTTTATTATATGAGAGTCCAAACTTTGTTGCATTCACATCGTGCTGGCTCTATTCTGCTTCTCCAATTAATTCCCTCTGCATGTAATTGTGGATGCATCATTGACCGTCCTTGGCATTCAAGCACCTATTGACCCGTCGACGACGAGGTGGCTATGGTGACTTCGTAAATTTCAAGATGATAGTGCCTTGCGTGTGTGCGTTCATAGGGGTGAGTGTATGTGCGTGTATATGAGCGCTTGCGTCCGTATTGTGTAAAAAACGTAAATGCGTGTCAAAAAGAGACTAGTCAGTATACTCAATATTATGCACCTCGGAGAGGAAAATGATAGAACTCGTACGTATTTATTTACGTTGCAGATTCACTCATTTTGCTCCATATGTTCTCCGTCTCGGTGTAGTCTAGTCACTTGTTGAAATATCTAGAAGGGCAAATACTCCTTTCTGGTTTACAGGGCTATATTAGCAAGTAGTTGTACGTACTAGTACAGTAGTGGGCACACATAGCAATTTTGTCTCATGCAAGAGCCTGGCTATATGCGTGCACCAATGTTCGCAATTGCAACGTTCGATTTGCGCTTGGCTCTTCGCCTCTTCGAGAAGACAAACAATGATGTTACTACTACTGCTTCTATAGTGTCGAATCCACTGCTGCATGTCTGTCCACCACGAGCGGGACGGATAGCTTGTTCTAGAAGTACTACTAAGCAAAAGCCTGTCCTCGTTTGCGAGCAACCGCGCGCATGGGTGAGGGAGAAGGCGTGTAGTAAAATCAAGCTTCTCCTCGTTGTACGAGTTGACGCGACACATCATAGCACTGGCCCCACATGCTTGCCTCTAAATTTGGCTGAAAGACCCGCAGTGTACAATATATTTACTGCCACCTCTAACATTTACCCACCACAAATTAAAATATATGTGGCCGTATGCATCATTCTGATGCAGAGGCCGGGGAGTCCCCCCTTTTGAAAAAAAAACAAATTAAAATATATATTCCTGTCTTGACCAGATGAGCATGCAAACTACAATCACCAGGGTGTCAGGTAGGGCCAGAAGACTATCTTTTAAAAAAACTTCGAGACGGCCACATAGCATGGAGCCGACCCCAATGATTTTAAGCTTACAGGCACGGTACACGCTATCCTAGACTACTCTACACATGAAACTGCCACACGAGCGTCCGAGCTGCGCTTGGCTCTTCGCCTCTTCGGGAAATCGAACAATGATGGAGTACTACTGCACTGGAGGAGTACTACAGTATGCTTCTGGCCATCTAACACCGATTGAACTGCTGCATGTCCACCGCGTGCGGGAGGGAGAGCGTGTAGCGAAAGCTTCTCCTAGTCTTGCCAGCCACCACGCTCATGGGCGAGGGAGGGACGCTCCTGCCTTTGCGTGTATGACAGGTGGGCCCGACAGGTGTGTGGCCAACCTGTCATACACCCAAAGGCATGTTGTCGGGTGGTAGGTGCGACATATGCCAACGGGTGGCTTATCATTGTGGGAGCCAATAAAACATCACCGGTGCCTGGAAACGGGATGAGGCGAAGACATGCATGCCGGCAGATCTTACCCAGCTTCAGGGCTCTCCGGGGAGATAATACCCCTACTGCTGCTCTACGGGGTCTCCGCATGATCACTAGATCAACAAGTGACTACAAGAGGCTCCTTGAGCTATTCGGCGAGAGGAAGAAAAAGGGCAAGGCTAGCTCTCTTCTCCCCTCAATGTGGTGTCTAAAACTATCAGAGATCAACCCATTGCATGGGTGCCCTGGGGGTTTATATAGGCCTAACCCCCCAGGGGTACAATGGTAATCTGGTTGGGCGCGGGCCCTAGCCGTCAGTGTCTATGTTCGCCTGCTTCTCCACCGGCCGCTGGGGCCCGCCGACTGGTGGGTCCGGCCGGCTGCCGGCTTCCTGGCCGACAAGCAGGTCTCACCGCTCGGGGGTCCTGTCGGGGGCTTGTTACTATTGCCTCGCTCCTGATGACGAGGGCTTTGTCGAGGTAAGCATGGCTACAGTGCCGCCGCCTGGCGGGCGTTCACTGTAGCCTTACCTCGTCTTGTCCCCTTAATGGGGCGCCTACTTCGAGGGAGGGAGCAAGCCGGTATTGGGAGCCGGCCACATCCCAGGCCAACTGGGGGAGGCCTGGCCGCCTTCGGGCGTCTCTCTGACTGAAGGGGCCCGCCTCCTGCGGGCCGTACTAACAGCTTGTCATGGGTGATGTCGTGGTCAACATGGCAAAGTGCCGCGCCGGGCGGGTGGTGGCTGCCCCGTACGGCGCACTGTGGCCATGCGTTCTCCGGGATTCAGGGGTGGCAGGCTTCACTGTAGCCACGCCCCGTCTCATCGCCGTTATGTGGGTGTAGAGTTTGAGGGCACGGTCTTGGCCGCCTGCTGGGGGCCGACTCCTTGGAGTCGGCCTTCTCGTGGCCGACTTCTTGGAGTCGGCCTCTCATGGCTTTCTTCACGAGGGTTTAGAGCCGGCCGCCTCCCGGTAGTCGGCCTGAGAGACAGCCGGCCAGGGGAAGGCGGCCCCACGCCTTGGATGCTCGAAGGCTCGATCGGACTGTAATTTTTCTAAAGAGCCAGGGAGCCGGCTAGGCTACCCATGGTCATTTACTCCGAATTAGTCCCCGAAGCTGGTCGGGCTTCGAGGCTGAATGGAGGTCGAGAAGCTCAATCAGCTTCCTATCTCGAGGAGCCGGCAGCTAGGAGCCGGCTTTGATTAGGTGCGCCGTCTTTGGGAGGCCTCGAAATCTGAAGGTGGGAGCCAGATGGCGCGCGAGCCAGGCTGCAGGCTGACCGCCTGCTGCTTGCGCGCCACATGGCGCCCTTCGGCTGGAAGGGCCTGCCAGACCACGCGCGCGATGGAACGTCGCCGCAGACTTGGGCCTGCCAGATCCTGGCCTCGGCCCATGCGTGGATCTTTTGCGGCCCGAGCGGTCCGCTCGCCTTCTGACGGCAGTTTCCGCACGCCGTTAGGGCGCAATAATCACGGTACGTGGGGGAGTGGGCGCAGTTAATCCCACGTCCCCCGACACCTCGCCTCCTCGGCTTCACCGCACGAGGCTATAAGTAGGGGGAGGAGGGGGAGCAGCAGACGCTCGCACGCTCGCCCTCGTTCCTCCGTTTTCTTCTTCTTCTTCCTCCTCTCCATCGCCGCAGCTCCTCGCCGCCGCGCTGCTCTTCCGCCAATCCTCTTTGTGCACCGCACCTTCGCCGAAACTGAACCGTGCACCCTCCGCCGCCGCGCCATTCCCGTTGCCTCTCCATCCTCATGGCGCTGTCTAGCTCTTGGGATGGTTCCAATGTCCACGAGGACCACGTCGATTTCCTCCGCAAGACGCGGCGGTTGCCGGGCGCGGACTATGTGCGGGTCCGTCTCACGCCAGAGGCGGAGATCTCGCCGGCACCGGAGGAGGGCGAGCGGTTAATCTTCCGCTCGCACTGCCTGCGCGGCATAGGCCTGCCGGCGAGCGGATTCTTCCGTGCCTTTCTCGAGTTTTATCATCTCCAGCCGCGCCACCTCACCCCAAACACGGTGATGCTGCTGTCGGCCTTCGTCACTCTGTGCGAAGGTTTTCTCGGCGTCCTCCCCACCCTCGAACTCTGGGGGAAATTCTTCTAGTGCAAGCTTGGCACTGTCGTCGCGGGCCTGCCCGCCCCATGCGGTGCCTTCATCACCATGCAGAGAATGGCCGACAACCCGTTTCCGCCCATTGCGCCGATCCAGTCGGTGAAGCTCTGGCAAAAGTCTTACTTCTACGTGAAGAACGTCGCTCCGCAAAGTGACTTCGTGAATCTGCCGGCTTACATAGCCGGCCCGCCGGCTGGGAGGCAGCCTTCATGGTCCTACCGAGCCAGGACGCTATCTCCGGCTGGGGCTACCGCTGTCGCACGGCTCCGGGTGATGGTCCAATTGGAAGGCCTGACCGGGGCCGACCTGGTAGCCGCCTTCGTGGAGCGTCGGGTGCTCCCACTCCAAGGCCGGACTCAGATGATCAGCCAGATGAGCGGCCGCTTCGACCCGAGTCGGCTAAGCACCAAGGAGATGACTCATGACGAGGTATCTTACATGGTGAATTACATCGCCAACTGCAAGCTCATCGAGGAGTGGCGGTACGGCAAGGAGCCGTACTCTCGCGCCAACCCTCCGCCTTCGGTATGCTTTCCTTCTTTTCTTCTTCTCTTGTCGCCGTGTTCATAATGGCGGACTCTTGATCAGTCAGCTTGTTTTTGGCAGAGCCCCCTCCTTCGTCCGGCGGCCGGAGCCGCGGGGTTGGAACGCCATTTCGTCCCCGACCGTGCGACGGACGACTTTGGTGTTCCAGACCTGGGGGTGGCCGCCCTAGACGATGATGTTGTAGGGGGAGGCGGTGAGGCAAGCGGCCCCGAGCTCGGGGCCGGCTTCGGGGACTGGCTGGATGACGACGAGGCCAAAGTTGCTCCGCGTTGTCAGCAGGCGTCCGATCATCAAGGCGCGGGCCCATCTGCCGTGCCGGTTGCTCGTGGTGGCACGCAGAAATGCTGGGCCACGCCGGCCCTCTTTGGTAGTCGGTCGAAGAAGCCCAGGGGGTCCGCGGTGGCGACCAAGCGGGATGAGGCAGCCGTGAAGGCGGCCCGTTTCCGCAAGGTGGTGAAGCAGCCACAGGCGGTTTCGGTATAAGTGTCGATTTTCTCACGCCTTTCTTTTTTCTCTTCGGTTGATATTCTTCTAAGCCTTTTCCTTGACTTATCCAAACAGGGCGCCACTTTCTCTCGAATGGGCCCCTGCCGCCTCCATAGTTGGAGCGGCGGGAGGGTCTCACTAGTGCAGAACCGGCCTTTAGTGCCGGTTCGTAACGGGCTTTAGTGTCGGTTCGCCAACCGGCACTAAAGGGTGGGGACTAAAGTTCCCCGGCCTTTAGTACCGGTTAGTCACGAACCTGCGCTAAAGTGCCACCACGTGGCACGAGCCAGGCCCGTTTGCGTGGAGGGCATTAGTACCGGTTGGTAACACCAACCGGTACTAAATGTTGGGGTGTTTTTTTTATTTTTCTTTAATTTTGTGTTTTCAATTTGGCTTTATTTTCCATTTAATTCTTTTTTGTTTGCTGGTATTTCACGATACTACAAATTGTACACGTTATGCATATATATTAAATAGATTTTCTCGTACGTAGAACCGCATATATATATAATATATATCATCGAATGTCTCACAGCCAACACCATTAACTATTCACACATATACACATGTATATACATATACAATTTCTACTACATGTTGCCTTGGTGCCTTCGGAGCACGATGACAAGTGGTTCATGGGGGCGGTAGCGGGTAATAGTATTCTCCTTTCGGATCTATGACCTGGTCGAGCAAAAATCCGGCTATTTCCTCTTGAAGTGCTTGTATGCGCTCGGGGGGTAGGAGCTTATCCCGCACCTCTCTGAACTGTTAAGAAGGAGATCAATAATATGCATGTGTGTTAGTTGTGTGACTAGATATCGATAATGGTGTGAATAGTGTTCTGACAAACGTACCCACTCCTGTCTATCAGATCTGCTCCTTTCGGACGTCATCATGCGAATATTCTCGCAAACGTAGTATGCACACAGATTATTCCCTTGCGCCTGCCTCATGGCCTTTACGAGAATGGAATTGAATCAGATAATGATTAATCATGCATAATAATTAATTAATGATATTGAAACAAGAATTAAAGAGATGGTAGCTAGCTAGTACTACTTAATTAATTACTTACTATAGGTCGATGCCAAAACAATTTTTTTTCCATTCTCCTAGTGTCACCGCGACGAACTTTGCCCATGCCCTGCCCGCCGGCAAAGAAAATTAATAAAGGGGTTATTAAATAGTTCATATCAGGAACTAATAGTTAATAATGATTGAAATTACCTGTTGACTATCCCCTTCACGATGGTGTAGTCTTTATTTTCTTTAGTTAGTGAGTCCAGTAATTCAACTTTTCCTTCCTCAACTTTAATGTCTATAAAGACCCAGTGCCAACTGCATACGCACACGTTTGCATGTCTTAATTAAGCAGGCATGTGCATAAAATTAATCAACTACCGTAAACCGTATACACTTAATTATTAACATCTAGCTAGCTAGTAAGCAAAAACAGAATTTGTAGTACAAGACAGTGTGACTCACGGGAAGTTGTAAGGAAGTAGTATATCTTCGAAGGTATTGAGGCGCTTCAAGAACTCTAGCATGCTTTCCTCTACAGCAGCTTTACAATGTTCAATCTCCCATATGTCCTGATTAATGGTATTTGGGTCAATGAACCCAACGCCATAGCGTCCAGCTTTTTTCATTTCATACATCTTCATCCTGCATATAATACCACAGAAAAAGAATATAGTGAGGATAATTACATGTAATGATTGATCAAAATTATCACTACATAACTAGCTTGAGACTTAAATTACAGAAAGAAATCACTTACAGACAATAGCAACTGACGATAGACTTGTCGAGTGCGTCTTGATTGAATAACTGATATAGTTCTGAATACTCAATGGACAGAGCTTTCTCATGGTAATAATGGTCCTTCTTGACATTCACCATGAGGGACACTCGATTGGAAATCTTGGTCATGTTCATGTACCATTGATGCAATTCATACATTCTCGTTGGGAGGTCCTTGACCTTGTCTGGATAGACCAAAGGTTGGCCCTAGGCATATTTCCATTTTATTTCCGACTTTTTAAGCGGAGAAATGGGCTCGATTTTGAGGAGTTGTCCAACAGAGATCTTGAGCATTTCATCCTGCATTATATGCTCCTCCGTTATTACCACATCGCCCTGCTGGGGAACGCTAACGGTTTGCCCACAATAATGTTTGGCGCGTGTACTCCTCTCATGTTATGTTGGCACAACAAGCGGGGGGATCTCTTGCGCAGCCTGTTCTCCCAGCTGGGGAACGGTTTTCCCGCATTTTTTGCCAGCTGCTTGTTGGTCGAGCTTGAGCTCGCTTCCTTCCGTAGCCGTGCTCGATGTAGCTTCCTGATTTGACGCTCATCGTCTGAGTCAACAGGCATGGGAGCTGGTGCTCTAGCCATACGAATGAAGTGGTCAATCGTTTTCTCAGGCACTTTCTCCTTTGGCGGCGGTGCCGGTTTCGGTCCAAAATGGGCATCCACTTGGGCTTGCACTATGGCTGTGTTTTGCTCCTTAGTCATGTCGTAAGGCCTCTGAGGAAGAGGAGCGAGGCTTGGACCATATTTATATCGCTTGCCTTCGCCTGTACTTCCTGAACTACCTCGACTCGTACAGCTATGCACCAAAGTTGCGGGATGTCTCTTCTGCGATTGCTGAGATGGCGGAGACGGCTGACGTGGAGTTGGACCAGGAGAAGTGGCCTGACGATGTGCCGGACTTGAAGCAGGAGGTGTGGCCTGACATGGTGCCGGACTTGCAACCGGAGAAGTGGCATGATGCTGTGCCGGGCTTGAAACCGGAGGAGTCAGCTCACGCGTTCGAGGACTTGGAGAAGGTGGCGGACTTCGAGGAGGAGTAGTCTCACGCGTTCGTGGACTTGGAGGAGCGGGAGTCTGCTGACTCGATGGCGGACTTCGAGGAGTCGGCAGACGACGCGGTGTCGGTGGACTTCGAAAGATTATGCAATCCTTTCTCCATAGGATGATACGATGTATGGCCTCTCCGAGTGTGCGCTCGTCTTCACGTCCAGGAATGTCAAGCATTAGCCCCGAATATGGGTCCACCACTTCATCAACCATGACACGAGCATATCCCTCTGGAACCGGGATGCAATGGTAGGTTGCTTCGGGGGTAACTGGAAAAGCAACGCCGTCCGCCACCTTCATGGATATGTTCTTCATTTTGGAGTGTAGCTCACAGTTAGTGTTCTCTATGATGTCATCCACAGGGTATGTATCCAGCAGTGTGTCGCCCGGGGCAAAACCAACGCTGCTTCTCGGCATGGATGGGACGGTGCTATCCAATGCTGGACGATCATCCGCTTGCTGCTGCCGCTGCTGAGACCCCCTTTCCTAGCTAAGTGAGTCGATCTGCTGCTGCTGCTGCTAGAATTTGAGTGCCAGGTCCGCGTGCCTTGCTTCTAGGCCTTGAAGACATTCTGCGTCCTGCTTCCTCTGCTCCTCCTCCAGCTTCCTCTTCTTCTCCTCCTCCATCTTCTTTCTTGCACGGGATCTGTAGTCGTCATTCCAGTCCGAAAAGCCCTCATACTAGGGAATAACACCCTTGCCTCGTGTTCTTCCCGGGTGTTCAGGATTTCCCAGGGCGCGCATAAGCTCGTCGTTCTCTCTATTGGGCGTGAACACCCCCGCTCGAGCTTCTTTTATTGCGTCAATTATCTTTTGTTCGACTCCTTTTAGACTTGCCTTCTTCGAAACCATGCCTGTCTTCAGGTCCAACGCCCCCCCATGCGCATAGAACCAAGTTCTACACCTGGGGGGGCCAGCGCCGGGTAACCGGAGTGACCCCTGCATCCTCCATCTCTTGCTCAGACTTATCCCACTTAGGCAATGCCACCGCGTAGCCACCTGGACCCAGCCTATGGAACTGCGTCTTTCTTGCGGCATTTGCCTTGTTTTTCATCGACCGTTCCTTAGATATTTCTGAATCCTTGAAGGTCACGAAATCGTCCCAATGTTCTCTTTGCTTCTCCAGTGTTCCCTTGAAATCTGGAGTCTTCCTTTCATTAGCGATGTAGTTGGCCCATACAGTTTTCTTGTGGGTGTTGAATGCAATTGCCATCTTCTTAAGAGCAGCGGCCTTGACTTTGTCCACATCTGCTTTATTGAAATGATCTGGTAGGTGAAATGTTCCATGAGAGATTTCACCAGGTCTTCTTTGGCTCTGCCATCGACCCAAGTAACACCTGGACGTTTAGTCTTTGGCTCTTTCCATTCTTGAATGGAGATCGGGAGTTTGTCCTTCACGAGAACTCCGCACTGACGAGTCCACTTGTTCGCAATGTTCTTAGGCATGAGGGATTCGCCACTAGGTTTGATGGATTCGATGTGGTACTTTACACCATCCTTCAACAATCTGCCCGGGCCTCGCTTTGTCTTGCTCTCTGTAGAAGCAGATTTGCTCGATCCAGAGGGCTGAAGAAGAAAGATCGATTCGTTAATATATCTTCAATAAAAAAACATGTGATGATCACCATGATGCATGCTTATATAAATATACCTCGCCGGTAGTGTTTGTTATTTGAAGATCATCATTGTCTGTGTCATCACAAACATTGTCTGTGTCATCATCATAATCATAGTTCATGACTTCATCAGCCTGGTCGTCGAAATCGAATATCTTTTCATCACCCTCTCCGGTATTGTTAAGATATTGTTAGCTGTCATCTGCTTCATTCAGATCATCTAGCCTGTGAGGGCTGCGTATGATGTCGAACAATTCCTCTTCTCTCTCTCTGCCGGTATTGTCCGCCATAGCTTTTACTTTACTAATAACACATAAGAAATATAAAACAATTTAGTATTCAAATTACAATGCATGGATGCAATTAATCAATAAGGAAAATCTGAATCTCGAATACATCCTCTCGAATATATAATCTCGAATACATCATCGTCTTAATATATATAATCTCGAATACATCGTCTCGAATACTATATATCGAATACATCACTGGCTCTAGGTGCCTAATAAAGATCGAGTACTACAAAATAATCTAGGGCGCCACTCGCGGTTCCTGGGGCGCGGGCGGTGCACACCCAAAGAGAAGGAACTTTGACAGGATCATATCTCCGGTCATCTTCCCAAAGAACCCGCCAAGTAGTGGAGAACCTGACGTCGTCCATAGCAGCCATGTAGCGATGGACGTGCTCATCTTCCTCCCTGACACGGCGACGCACCACCTCCGGCGGGGCCGGCTGCCTCTGCACCGAATGTGGCCCACGCGAACGCCACCAAAGAAGATCAGGGTCGACGACGGGACCCGAGGTCGGGTTCCTCACCAAGCGGCGCGCCCCTCCAGGTAGCACCTCCCAGTGCCAGCCCAGCGGAGCCCTGTCCCGGACATGGGTCCCCTGAAGCATGAAATCGTCGTGAACGGGTCGACGGCGAGGATGCACGCCGGGCATATCGTCGAGAACAAATACTATATGCCTGCAAAAAGTAACATTTTTTAAATGATTGGATTGTGATAACTAAAATTCTATATATATGCAAATTCTAACAATTTGACATTAATCTAATTCATCTAACTAAAACTAATTCTAAAATTTCATGATTATATAACTAACATTTCCATAACAATTCTAATATTTATATAACTAAAAAACAGAAAAATTGCTAACATTTCTATAACTAAAAAACAGAAAACATTTATAACATTTCTATAAAACTAACATTTCCAATATTTAGATAACTAAAAAACAGAATAATTTCTAACATTTCTGTAACTAAAAAACAGAAAAATTTATAACAAACAAACTAATGTGTGTAGTGTGTGTGTGTAGTGTGTGTGTGTGTAGTACTGTGTGTGTGTGTGGACATTGGCGGCTGGGGCGAGCTCACCGGCGAGGCGACGACGGGGCGGCGACGAAGGGGCAACGGGACGAGGCGGCGACGAC
>NC_057804.1:10155181-10226147 GCF_018294505.1 Triticum aestivum
GGCGACGGGGACGACGGGGACGACGGCGACGGGGACGTCCGGGGCGGCGACGTCGACGGGGGCGGCGACGAGGTGCGGGGACGGCCGGGGTCGGCGACGAGGGGCGGGGGCGGCGACGATCGGGGCAGGGTGGCGCGATGGAGGGAGGAAACAAGGGGAAGAACAGAGGGAAACTGATTTTTTTTCAAGTGTTGTATATATAGGATGGACCTTTAGTACCGGTTGGAGCCACCAACCGGTACTAAAGGTCTGTTTTGGCCAGGCCAAGCGGCGGGAAGTGCACCCCCTTTATTACCGGGTGGTGGCTCCAACTGGTACTAAAGGCCCCCCCTTTAGTACCGGTTGGTGCCACCACCCGGTACTAAAGGGGGTGTGCTGGCGCAGTACGGTGCGGCAAGTTTAGTCCCACCTCGCTAGTCGAAGGGCTACCGCACTGGTTTATAAGCCCCAGTGCAGTAGCTCTCTCGAGCTCCTCTCCTAAGGAGGCCTACTGCGCCTACCAATTCATTGCTGCCATGAGGGCCTACTAGGCCTTTGGGGGCCTGCATCCTGGCCCAACAAAAGTTGAGTTTCTAGTCGTATGCAGGCCGCTTTGGCCCAGTAGGCGGGCTTTTTTTATTTTCTTAATTTTTTGCTTTTTTATTTGTTTTATTTATTTTTGAGTTGTTTTTTGCTGTATTTAGAGTTTCTTTGTGAATATTTTTGCTTTAGGCACAAAAATTTACAAACTTTGATCTGTTAGTGCCAGTAGTTTTCAAATTTGAATAGTTTAAATTTTGAATTATTTGAAATTTGTGTGAATCACTAGTTTGTGAATAACTTAACTTTGGAAAAATATTTTTCAGTGATTCTTTTTTCTTATGTTTAATATTAGTGTGTTTTATCATTATATTCAATTTTGTAATTCTTAGGTTATTTAAAAAATGATATGCCTTTGTAACATTTCAGTTTTCGTCGGAAACCCTGATACTTCGAAAAAGATTGTCCATTTTGTACACGAAGTGTATCCAGTTTTTACCGTAACCCTCTCTACTTTTTTGCACATGCTATTTGTATGAAATTATGATACCATGCCAACTTTCAACCTTTTCTGAGTTCATTACAAATGCTTTTCAATTTCAGGGTCATTTAGCTGGAAAAAAAATCAGTAAATGCATGAAAAAGAATTTGTTTGCACATAAAATTTCTTCGCGTTTCAAATGCTAAAACACATAATTAACTACCCTAACTATTACAGACATTCCCTCCTGGGTGTGAAACACAGAAGAAAGTGATGATAGTGAAGCCGATCACATCCTAGATCTTTGGGTGTGAAACTTTTTCTTCTCGTGTGTCCCTTTGCGCCGTAGCCAGGGAAAATCTTCATCATTTAAGTGGATGCTCGGGTCAATATTCACTGTGAATGGAGCAATTTCATCAAACTTTTCATAATCTTCTGACATGTCTGTCTTGTCATCCACTCCCACGATGTTTCTTTTTCCTGAAAGAACTATGTGGCACTTTGGCTCGTCGTATGATCCATTCGCTTCCTTATCTTTTCTTTTTCTCGGCCTGGTAGACATGTCTTTCACATAAAAAACCTGCGCCACATCATTGGCTAGGACAAATGGTTCGTCTGCATACGCAAGATTGTTGAGATCCACTGTTGTCATTCCGTACCGCGGGTCTTCCGTTACCCCGCCTCGTGTCATATTGACCCATTTGCACCGGAACAAAGGGACCTTCAAATCACCTGATCCATAGTTAAGTTCCCATATGTCCTCTATGTAACCATAATATGTTTCCTTTCCCGTGTTGGTTGTTGCATCAAAGCGGACACCACTGTTTTGGTTGGTGCTCTTCTTATCTTGGGCGATGGTGTAAAATGTATTCCCATTTATCTGGTACCCTTTGAAAGTCATTATATTCGAAGATGGTAACTGGGACAGCGAGTACAGGTCATTTTGAATATCGCCATCATTCAGGGCATGTTTCTGCAACCAACCGGCGAAAGTCCTCGTTTGTTCGCGTGTAATCCAGTCGTCGGACTTCTCCGGGTGTTTGGACTGTAGAAAATTCTTGTGTCCCTCCATATACGGAGCCACCAAGGCGGAATTCTGTAGAACTGTGTAGTGTGCTTCAGTGAGAGAATGCCCGTCCATACATATTATTTGATGCCCTCCTAGCGTGCCTTTTCCTTCCAGTCCGCCCTTATGCCGCGATTCAGGAACACCAATCGGCTTAAGGTCAGGAATAAAGTCAATACAAAACTCAATGACCTCCTCATTGTGATGGCCCTTCGAGATGCTTCCTTCTGGCCTAGCACGGTTATGAACATATTTCTTCAAGACTCCCATGAACCTTTCAAAGGGGAACATATTGTGTAGAAATACAGGACCCAAAACGTTAATCTCTTCGCAAAGGTGAACTAGGACGTGTGTCATGATGTTGAAGAAGGATGGTGGGAACACCAACTCGAAACTGACAAGACATTGCACCAAATCATTCTGTAACCTTGGTATGATTTCTGGATCGATTACCTTCTGAGAGATTGCATTGAGGAATGCACATAGCTTAACAATAGCCAATCGAACGTTTTCCGGTAGAAGCCCCCTCAATGCAACCGGAAGGAGTTGCATCATAATCACGTGGCAGTCATGAGACTTTAGGTTCTGGAACCTTTTCTCTGCCATATTTATTATTCCCTTTATATTCGACGAGAAGCCAGACGGTACCTTCATGCTGAGCAGGCATTCGAAGAAGATTTCCTTCTCTTCTTTGGTAAGAGCGTAGCTGGCCTGACCCTGATGTATGTCATCTTTTTCGTGCATACGTTGCTGGTCCTCCCATGCCTCTGGTGTATCTTTTGTCTTCCCATACACGCCCAAAAAGCCAAGCAGGGTCACACAAAGATTCTTCGTCACGTGCATCACGTCGATTGCGGAGCGGACCTCTAGGTCTTTCCAATATGGCAGATCCCAAAATATAGATTTCTTCTTCCACATGGGTGCGCGTCCGTCAGCGTCCTTCGGAACAGGTTGTCCGCCAGGACCCTTTCCAAAGATTACCTTCAAATCCTCGACCATATCATGTACATCAGCACCAGTACGGTGGCGAGGCTTCGTCCGGTGATCCGCCTCACCTTTGAAATGCTTGCCTTTCTTTCTTACGGGATGCCTGCTCGGAAGAAATCGACGATGTCCTAGGTACACATTTTTCTTACAACTATTCAAATATATACTGTCGGTATCATCCAAACAGTGCGTGCATCCGCGGTATCCCTTGTTTGCCTATCCTGAAAGGTTACTGAGAGCAGGCCAATCATTGATGGTCACGAACAGCAACGCCTTTAGGTCAAATTCTTCCCCCATGTGCTCATCCCACGCACGTACACCTGTTCCATTCCGCAATTGTAAGAGTTCCTCAACTAATGGCCTTAGGTACACATAAATGTCGTTGCCGGGTTGCTTAGGGCCTTGGATGAGCACTGGCATCATAATGAACTTCCGCTTGATGCACAACCAAGGAGAAAGGTCATACAAACATAGAGTCACAGGCCACGTGCTATGGTTGCTGCTCTGCTCCCCAAAAGGATTTATGCCATCTGCGCTTAGACCAAACCATACGTTCCTTGGGTCACCTGCAAACTCCTCCCAGTACTTTCTCTCGATTTTTCTCCACTGCGAACCGTCAGCGAGTGCTCTCAACTTTCCGTCTTTCTTACGGTCTTCTGCATGCCACCGCATCACCTTCGCATGCTCTTTGTTTTGGAACAAACGTTTCAACCGTGGTATTATAGGAGCATACAACATCACCTTGGCAGGAATCTTCTTCCTGGGGCGCTCACCCTCGACATCACCAGGGTCATCGCGAGTAATCTTATAACGCAATGCACCGCATACCGGGCAAGCATTCAAATCCTCGTACTCACCGCGGTAGAGGATGCAGTCATTAGGGCATGCATGTATCTTTTGCACCTCTAACCCTAGAGGACAGACAACCTTCTTTGCTTCATACGTACTCTCGGGCAATTCGTTGTCCTTTGGAAGCATATTCTTTATCATTACCAGCAACTTTCCAAATCCCTTGTCAGATACACCATTCTCTGCCTTCCATTGCAGCAATTCAAGTGTGGTGCCCAACTTTTTTTTGTCAGCTTCGCAATTCGGGTACAACAATTTCTTGTGATCCTCTAACATGCGCTGCAACTTCGTCCTCTCCAGATCACTTGCGCAGTTTCTCTTTGCATCGGCAATGGTCCGCCCTAGATCATCAGCGGGCTCATCTAATGCCTCTTCTTCAGCTTCTTTCTACATTGCTGGCTCAGCTTCTTCCCCCATTGTTGTATCATCGTATTCAGGCAACCCATGGCCAGGATAGCCGTCGTCGTCCTCTTCTTCTTCATTGTCTTCCATCATAACCCCTATTTCTCCGTGCTTGGTCCAAACATTATAGTGGGGCATGAAACCGGACTCAAATAGGTGGACGTGAATGGTTCTTGACGTAGAGTAACTGTGACCATTCTTACAGCCAGCACATGGACAAGGCATAAAACCATCCGCCCGCTTCTTTGCCTCAGCGGCAATCAGAAAAGTATGCACGCCATTAATGAACTCGGGAGAGCATCTGTCATCATACATCCATTGTCGGCTCATCTTCATTACACAACACCGAATAGACCAAATTAATACAAGTTCATACATAAAGTTCATATACAACACTTAATTAAATTCAACATACAAAAAACTCTCTAGCTAAAGAATTTAAATGCAACAACAAATGCGATGAAGATCGCAACTAAGGTAACAATTGATCCAACAGCATAATGATACCAAGCCACACTATCAATGGCATATTTTCTAATCTTTCTAATCTTCAACCTCATTTTCTCCATCTTGATCTTGTGATCATTGACGACATCGGCAACATGCAACTCCAATTCCATCTTCTCCCCCTCAATTCTTTTCAATTTTTCTATCAAATACTCGTTTTCTCTTTCAACTAAATTTAACCTCTCGACAATAGGGTCGGTTGGAATTTCCGGTTCACATACCTCCTAGATAAAAGTATCTATGTCAACTTGATGGGCATAATTTGTCATAAACACGAAATGCAACAACTAGTTTTAAATGAGAATATACCACATCCGAATCATAACAAGGACGAGGGCCGACGGGGACGGATATCAAAACCATGGCACTATGTATAACAAACAACGTATGGGTAAGATAATTATATGAGTAACTATATATCCAAATCACACAAACATCAATTTGGTAATGTAAAACATTCATGAACAAGAGCCTCACCACAAGGTGGTGCCGGCGACGGGACGGTGCGGGCGATCGACGGTGGTTACGACGGAGATTTAGAAGGCACTAAGTAAACCACACCTACATATGCAAACTAAGTGTTATTTTTGACCTCAAATTGCATATAAATCAAATACTAGCAAATATAATTCCTCCCAAATTAATCACTATACAAAGCATTGCAAGAGCTAATCTAGCAATGAGAGTTGAAAGGACAAAGTTGCTAACCTTTGTGATCATTTGAATGGATGGGGGCCTTCAAATCTTGACAAATTTTGGGCAAAATGTGTGATGAGCTCGAGGAAGAGAAGGGAAGAACAGAGGAGGAGAGGGGAAAGGGGAAGAACAGAGCGAGCTCAGGTGGACAAAGGGTTTATGTACGTCGACCTTTAGTACTGGTTCGTGCCACGAACCGGTACTAAAGGTGCTGGACGGGCCCCAGACTGACAACACCCTACCACCACTCTCTTTAGTACCGGTTCGTGGCACGAACCGGTACTAAAGGTTCGCTGTGAACCGGTACTAATGAGAACGGCCGGCTAGCCGTTGGAACCGGTACTATTGGACACATTAGTGTCGGCTCAAAACCAAACCGGCACTAATGTGTCTCATATTAGGTCCTTTTTCTACTAGTGTCTGCAAGCTCCCGCCGTGTGGATCCCCGCGCCGATCTCCTGGAGGCGACGGAGCGGAACGTGCGGGAGGCATGGGAGGAGCGGGAGGCGGAGGAGCGGTGGGCTGCCCAGGAGACGAGGGAGAAGTCGGCGGAGGCGCAAGCCGACGCATCGGCAAAGGCCCAGGCGGAGGCAGCGGCCGCGGAGAAGGCGGCAGAGGCCATGCGTGACCAGCCTCCGCAGCTCATCATCCCTCTTCGCACCGCGGCCCCTGACATCCCGGTGCCCCCACCGGAGGAGACCGGCCGCAACCGGCTGGCGATGGAGAGGGAGGAGGGTGACGTAGTCGTCCTGGAGGGGGAGGCGGCAGCGTCACCGCCGACCAGAATAGGCCAAGGCGGCCGGCTTGACGTGCCGCCTGAGCAGTCGGCTGGAGGCGAGCAGACTGTGGGGGCGGATCTTGTGGTCCTGTCGCTGTCTCGTCGGCGTGCGGGGGAGGCGACTTCAATGCCGGAGCCGCAGAAAGCCATGGGCAACAGTTCGTCGGCTCAGGATCTGGAGGCGGCCAGCGCTAGCTCGTCTGGGTGGACCCCCGGCGGTGGGACGGCCGAGCTGAACATGGTAGCGCAGGAGGTCTGGAGCCGGCTTCAGGCCCAGGCCGCCGCGTTGAAGCAGTACACTCAATAGTTCCTCACGATGCGGACGGTCATTCGGGTGAGTCCTCCCGCTTTTCGTCGATTGCTCTTGATTTCTTCCGTGGGGGCGCGTCAGCGCACCCACTGGGTGTAGTCCCCGAGTTCTGAGTCAGCTGCTGAGCAGGCGGCTTGGAACTTCTTAGTAGGCTTTGATTGTTGTCTTGTTCTTATTCGCACCTCCGTCCTAATTGCAGGAATATCACAATCTTCGCGCGGGTGCTTTCAACTCCCAGGCCCAGGAGATGAACCAGAAGACCATTGATCTGACTGAGAGCCGGAGTAAGTGCTTCATAATTTGTCTCATGTGGGGGCGCGTCAGTGCACCCACTAGGTGTAGTCCCCGAGATTCGGGCCGACTGCTGAGCAGTCGGGTCGGATCTTTCTGACGACTTCTTCCTTATTGCTTTTTTCTTCTTCTTCATATCTGAAGGGGGCAATGCCGACTTGAGGGAGCAGCTAGGCGGGATCCAGACCGCCCTTCGCGCCAAGGAAGCTGAGTGCAACGCCTTGGCTCAAGAGCGTGATCGCCTGGTCAAGAAACTGGCCGACCAGGAGGAGAGCCATAAGGCGGCCCTGAAGACGGCGCAGGACTGCGAGGCCGCCCTCAAAGGCGAATATGAGACCGAGGCGGCAGGCTGGGCTGAGGCGAAGCAAGCGCTGAGCGAAGGCTGCGGACGGATTGAGGATTTGATCATCAGTAGGCCGCCTTCTTCTTCATCCCTTTGCTTGCCCCTTGTCATCTGATTTATCTTCTGACTTTTTGCTACTTCTTTCTTCTTTGTGCAGATTACTTTCCTGGTTACTCTGTTGCCACCAGCCAAGCCATCGAGGCCCACCGTGATGCACGACGGCAGGCAGGGGTCGAGATCGCACCGGATGCTAGCCGGTCACTTGAGGAGCAGCTTCTGGCGATTCAAGCCCGCGTGCAGCCGGCTCACCGCATGCTCCGCCGTCTTCAGCGTGTTGGGGCGCAGGTGCTGTCCGCCCTCTGGCCTGGTGAGGCGGTTCCCTGCACCCCAAGTCGGACTGCCGACTATCTGGAGGTTGCAGTTCAAGGAAATATGCCCTAGAAGCAATAATAAAGTTATTATTTATTTCAAGGAAATATCATGATAAATGTTTATTATTCATGCTAGAATTGTATTAACCGGAAACATGATACATGTGTGAATACATAGACAAACTTAATGTCAATAGTATGCCTCTACTTGACTAGCTCATTAATCAAAGATGGTTATGTTTCCTAACCATAGACATGTGTTGTCATTTGATTAAAGAGATCACATCATTAGGAGAATGATGTGATTGACTTGACCCATTCCGTTAGCCTGGCACTTGATCGTTTAGTATGTTGCTATTGCTTTCTTCATGACTTATACAAAGTTCCTACAACTATGAGATTATGCAACTCCCGTTTACCGGAGGAACACTTTGTGTGCTACCAAACATCACAACGTAACTGGGTGATTATAAAGGAGCTCTACAGGTGTCTCCAAAGGTAGATGTTGAGTTGGCGTATTTCGAGATTAGGTTTTGTCACTCCGATTGTCGGAGAGGTATCTCTGGGCCCTCTCGGTAATGCACATCACTATAAGCCTTGCAAGCAATGTGACCAATGAGTTGGTTACAGAATGATGCATTACGTAACGAGTAAAGAGACTTGCCAGTAACGAGATTGAACTAGGTATTGGATACCGACGATCGAATCTCGGGCAAGTAACATACCGATGACAAAGGGAACAACGTATGTTGTTATGGGGTTTGACCGATAAAGATCTTCGTAGAATATGTAGGAGCCAATATGAGCATCCAGGTTCCGCTATTGGTTATTGACCAGAAATAGTTCTAGGTCATGTCTACATAGTTCTCGAACCCGTAGGGTCCGCACGACTAACGTTACGATGACAGTTTTATTATGAGTTTATAAGTTTTGATGTACCGAAGGTTGTTCGGAGTCCCGGATGTGATCACGGACATGACGAGGAGTCTCGAAATGGTCGAGAAATAAATATTGATATATTGGAAGCCTATATTTGGATATCAGAATCGTTCTGGGTGAAATCGGGATTTTACCGGAGTACCGGGGGGTTACCTGTCGGCTTCTGGAAACGGGGGTCCCCAGACTTGCCTGCCTGCGGCCTGCTGCGTGGCTCAAGGGGCAGCCCAGCACGGCCCATCTTCGTCAGCATGAGCTCAAGACCCTCTCGCGAGGGGCCAAGCCTCGCGGGGTGGGCGACAAGAGGCTTCCTCAGGCGCGGCCTCGTCAGGCTGGCTCGCGAGGAGGCGGAGAGATCAAGGCGGGGTACCTCACGAGGTGCCCATGACGCAAGCCCTGACAACCAAGGGCGCCAGGCGGGCGCTAGCCCGCGCAGTGTCCTTCTTTCCTCTTTGGTGCAAAGGGAGCAAGCGCAGGCGAGAGCATCAAGCAAAGGCATCCATTTCGGTGCAACGAGACCAAGACCAGCAGAACGGCAAGATGGAGGTCATCGTGGAGCCCAAGCCGGCGTCACCAGCAGAGCCTTTGGCAGGTGAGGACTAACTTTAGTCAGGATAAGTGTACTAGATGTTCCCCTTCAAAATGGCCAATTGTTGGCGCCCTTCCCGCTAAATATTTGGGAAGAGGCCCAGTGCCTTTGCCTATAAATAGGACTAGCCACCCACAAGGTAGAGAGATCGGATCCTCACTAGGAAACCAGTAGAGAGAGCGACTGAACTCCCCCTGGTAGTTCATCGCACCAGCCAAGAACAGACCCTCGCGAGCCTGTTCTTCCTTGTATTGTTCATCATCAGCCCAAGAGGCAATCCACCACACCACACACTGGAGTAGGGTATTACACCACAATGGTGTCCTGAACCAGTATAAACTCTGTGTCTCTTATGTTGTTCCTCTAATTGCTTAGATCATAGCGAGGCAGTGAGGTGTAGGCACTAGAAGGCTAGACCTCCGCGTGCACCCCAGAGTTCGAACCTAGAGGGTCTGCCGGAACCCGAAATCTGACATTTGGCGCGCCAGGTAGGGGTGCGCCGGAATCCACCTTCTGCCGCTTCGCGTCCCGTCGCATCGTCATCATCATGTCTGGCGACCGGTAGGCAACCCTGATCCCTGGGCGGCCTGGCCCGCCCACGTAGAACCGCTCGCCCCGGGCAACCCCACTCCCCAGGCAGCTCGTGGTCCGCAGGGCGCTGCGGGCCGCGGGCGGCGCGCAGAGGCGGCGACAGCTCCCTCGACGCGTTAGGCGCAATCTGCGGCGAGGGCCTCCCACCACGCTGCGGCCACGGCGCCGTACACCCGACGGGAGCAGGCGAACTCGAGGGTCGCGCTCACCGTGGCCTGAGAGCTGCTGCAGTGCAGGCTGCTGGGAGGCGGTCACCACATGCTGCTAGAGCGAGTGCCAGTGCTCCTGGGCTTCGCCGCCTCGGGGCCTCCCCCCTTCTGCACCCAACTCCCACCTCAGGTCCAGGGTGGCCCGCACGGGGGCTCCGTGCATGCCCCTGCGGCCCCAAGCGGACTCCAAGGCCACCCCAACGCCGGCCAGGCCGTCAGCCCCAGGCCGGCAGCGGCGCTGCCTCTGCCCCCGGCCATCGAAGAAGGACTCTCCACAACCCGCGGCCCCGGTGGGCCGCCGCGCTACCACCCCCAGGCGGGCACATCAAGCATAACTGCGTGGCACGCAGAGCGCTACGGCGCGGCCTTCGGGGTGGCGACCCCAGAAGAGTACGTGCCCCACATGATGGACCAAGGGCGCACACATGAGGACGAACAAGGCTCGCTCCTCGGCCCGAGCTGGGGGGACGAGACGCCTGAAGCTGAACTCTTCCAGGGACCCCGTGAAGGCCCCGTCGGCTACGCTGGAAGCAACGAGTATCAGGTACCGCTAATTCCTCAGGAGCAGGCATACGCCAACCATGGATCGCAGGAGGTGCAGGTCACGACAACGGGCGGCTGCCCCACTCCCGTAGCTTCCTACCCCTCAGGAGGAGGGCGCCGGGGGCTGCAGGAGAGGGGCCTAGATCCGACATCACCACCGCGGCGTTCGGAGCAAGGAGTCCTCAGGAGGTAGGCCCTCTGCTGGGGAGGTGCCTCAGGGCCTGCCCCTGGCAGAGGACCTGTGGTCGTCTGGGGAACCGCTGGCGACCGCTCTACCCCATCGGCGGCGTCCTGGTTTCCGATCGTCGTCGATGGCACTAAAGTGTGGCGCAAGGCGGGGCCCTCGTCTGGCGATATGAAGCAAGGCCGGTACCTGTGAAGAAGGCCCAGTGCCTGTGAAGCTCGCCGCGCCGTGACACTCTCACGTAATAATGAGTGGGGCTGTACACGCCCCGGAGTCTCAGGGGTGCCGGCCTCAGGCCCTGGGGCTCCCTCCCACGCCCAGTGGCAGCACTTAGCTCTGCGCTGGTTAGAAGACGTCCAAGACTAGACTAGGTGCCGGACGCGGCCTTTTTTCTGCTTTCGTTGCTTTTCCCCCTTGGTTGCCGTTTTCCCTTGTTGAATTTAGGTTGGATTTGAGCTCGAGGATTTGCGTGTGTTCGGGGAAGGGGTGTTTAGTCTCGTTCGAGCAATCTCTCGCGTTCTGGTTACTGCTTCGCCTCAGCTGCCTCCCCTCGTGAGCCCCTCGCGAGCCGGGCCAGGCCTAGCTTGCCTGCAGCCCAGACTGCCGCTACCGTGCCCTCTTAGGAGGTTTTCATTACAGGTTCGATGGGTTCGTTTAGGAGACGCTCGAGACACCACAGCCCTCCGTAGGCTGACTCGCGGCCCACACGGGTCGAAGGTAAACAAGCCAACCAGCTCGTCGCAAGTCAACCGCTTGGCGCAGGCGTACGGGTGATATTGCATCTACTAATACGCTGAATACGAGTTTTTACATGAGGGGCTCCCCCTCTCAAAATGCTCTTACAACCTTCAGGGCAAGGCCCGAACTCTATCTGCGCAGGGTAAGGAAGCAGGGACAACACGCGGTCAGTCGGATAAATCCCCCAATGCATCCTCAGGGGCGCCTGCTGAATCATCGCTGGCGTCGCTGGCCTTGCCATCGCCCTCCGCGTCGCCGGCAGCGGCGCCAGGGCCGTTCACCACATCACCTTCATCAGCGGCCACGACCGCGCCGTCGTTATCAGAAGCGACTGCCCTGACAAGGGCATCCACGTTGTCTTCCACCCAGCGCGCCAGGTCGCCCCGGACGACCTGGGGCACTGGAGCGATGGCGGCATCAAAGTCGAAGTTGGGGAACATGTTCTGAAGGTGGCTGAAGACACGAGAGAAGGCGCGCCCGAGCAGGGCGCGGCTCCTCTCCTCCACCAGCCTATTGGCTCTGATCGACCGCGCCTCCAGCTGCGTCACCACGTCGGTGAAGAACAGAAGATTGCCAGCATAGTTGATTGCGTGGGGCTGGCCAACAGCCGCCTCGCAGATGTTACCCAAGGCTGCGTTGGCTCTCTCCCGGAGCCTGGCGAGCATGGGGCCGTGGTCGTGCTCCAGAATCCGCCGCTGGCGTATCTAGTCCTCGTTCTGCCGCGCAACGGCCTCAGCCTCGTCCACCCGCTGGCGAAGAAGAAGCATCGGCGCGGGAGGTAGCCAGCTCCTCCTGCGCCACGTCAAGGGCGGCCCGGGAAGCGTCGGCCCGCCGCATCGCTTCCTCCAGCTTGGCCCTCAGGGCAGCGGTCCTGCCTTCAGCCTCGACCCGGATCAACCCCAGCTTCTCCTCAAACTCGCGCTCAAGGTTCAGGCGGTCCGTCGCCACCCCGCGATCAACCTCCGTTGTGGCTCGGGCCTCGCGCGCAGCGACGTCATCCTCCGCCTGTGTCACCAAGCGCTCCCTCGTCTCAAGACATTCAAGATCAGATGCACGCTCAGCAGCTTCCAGCGTTAGTGCCTCCTCACGCCTCAGGAGCTCTGCCTGGTCGACCGAAGCCACCTTCATCGACGCAAGGGCCGTCTCCCGCAGCTCCACCTGCTGCTCCAGGGAGTGGCACCGGGCCAAGAGTTCCCGCGCCTGCTCCTCAGACGCCTCACGCCGTCGGTCAGATTCTCGGGCCTCCTCGACGGCCCAGGAACGGGCCTCCCGAGAGGCCGCCAGCAACGCCTCGGCCTCCTCATTGTCCAGGTCACGCTGGTGGCGTGCAAGGGCAACGGCTCCCTCCAGCTTGCGCCTCTCTTCAGCCAGGCGGAGGCCCTCAGCCTCAAGGCGCGTGTCTTCATCATCAAGCTCTTCACCAAGCCGGCTCACCGCGTCAGCCGCCCTCCGGAGAAACCCTTGGTGAAGAACGCGACGCCTCCGGGCGCGCTAGAGCACGTCTTCTGTGTCATCATCCGCCCCAAGTAAGCGCCGGGGGCCACGAATCAGCACTCCCCCTCTGGGCAGGGGGCTGGGGGCTGGCGCCCTCGTGATGGCCGGGCACGCCTTGCCAGAAGCCCGGCCAGGAGCCTTTACCTCCCCAAGTGAAGAGCACAGGGCCGACCTCAGCCAATCGCCATCCATGATCAGACACGAAGCCCAAGGCAGGCTGGCTATGCCCCGAGAAGGCTCGCGAAGGAGGGTCGCGAGGCGCGCAGGGCCGCGATGCACGACAGGATGGCTCACCTCTCCGGTCGGCCTCGCCGAGAGGGCTCTGCTGGAACTCGGAGCGCTCGAAGGCGGTGGGCCATCTCCGTGAGCTCGGCAGGAAGGGCCCTGCAGAGCAAGGATTAGCCAAAGCAACGGGAGGATCAGGAGCTAGGAAAGGGGAAGGCTTACTCATCAATGGCGAAATACTTCTGGCGCTTCAGCAGGCGGTAAGGGTAATCGTCACCCAAGGCCTCCCTTTTCTTCCGGAGAGCCTCGAAGTCCATGCAGAAGCGACCCAGGAGTTGAGCGCAGGGGTCAGCCTGCGACGAAGAAGAAGCGTCAAGATGCCCAGCGTCTGGTGCGTCGTCCTGATGCACGCCGTTGGTCGCATCACCAAGAAGGATATCTGGGGCCCCAGGGGCCTCAACCACGGGCGCACTGGGTAGCGGCTCAACGCCTTCTGCCGCAGCAGTGCGGGCCTCAGGAGCTTCCCCCTCAGGAGTGCCACCTGGCATCGTCACTCCGGCGGGGGCCCCCTCAGCCTCCGGCGGCCCATGCCTCCCTGCTCTGCCACCCGAGGAAGGACCGCCGTGGGCGACTGGGAGGGCAGTCACCATCACTGGGTTCTCGCGAGGACCCCTGTGGCCGGCGGGGCGCAGCCCCATTCGTCGAAGCCGGGCATATGCTTCACAAAGTCGCCCCTGTTTGAGGAAAGGTACAGCAAAGCCCCCCCTCCCCCCGTGCCGGATGCTGCCGGGGGAAGGGTCCCTAGTCAAGACCAAGAGCACCTTCCTCAGTGCTTCGGGCGTCAGGTCCTCCTCCTGGAGCCTCATGCGATCTTCACGCCCGCTGGAGAGGAGCAATGCGGCGTAGCAGGAACTCCTTCACCACCTTGGGCGCCGTCACACCAAGCGCCCTCAAGAGCGCAAAACGATGCTAGACGAAGATGAGCCGGGGGCTCGTGAGCGTCTCCTGGCCCCAGCCTGAATTAGGGACAGCAGGCGACTGTGGCTCCGAAAGCAGGGGGCTGGGCACCCCTACATCCACGTACAGTCACCGCTCGCGGAACCCAGGCGCGGACGGAGGAAGGCTGAAATCAATCCCTGAAGCCGCTGTTTCTGGTGCGGCAATGAAGCTCATGCACCCTGAGCATTGGGTGGGATCGACGAGGCGCAGAGAGAAGAAGTGGTGCAGCAAGGCAACTGAAGGAGGGATGCCCATCATCACCTCACAGACAAAGGCGAAGACGGCAAGAAGAGTAATGGATTCAGGACCCAAATGCATCATATGGATATGGTAATGGGAAAGTACAACGTTGAAGAAATCGGAGAAGGGGGGAACCAATCCCGCCCACAGGGCGTCGGCAAAGTACCGGACCTCGGTGACCACCCTGTCGATGGAGAAGTGGGACACGGGCCAGGTTGTCGTCCGCCCGCACTCGTTGAAGATGGTGGCCAGAGCAGAGCTGACCTTTCCCAAGCCTTCTCGGTTGAGTATGATTGACCGATCGACGGCGGGGGCCGCCGGCGATGGCAAGCGAGGCGGAAGCACCGGTTTCTTCCCTTTTCCCTTCTTCATCGGAGCCATGGCGACGGGAAGAGGGAGGATTCGAGATTGGATTGGAAGCAGAGACTAGAGCTTGAGAGGAGGAAGAGCAGGGGACGGTCGAGCGGCGAAAAGAGGAAAGACTGTGTGCAACCACGGGTGCGCCTAGCTGGGCGCAAAATAAGGAGGCGTGGGGCAGCAGGGCCGCCCACGTCCAACAACTGCCACACGGCGCCCGAGGCCACAGGCTGTTAGGGCCCGCGGCGCTTCACACTTACCCCTTCGCTTCTCTGTTCGGCCAAGTCCGGGCGCGCCTTGGGCCCGGGGGCTACTGTCGACGTTCTGGAAACGGGGGTCCCCAGACTTTCCGGCCTGCGGCCTGCGGCGTGGCTCAAGGGGCGGCCCAGCACGGCCCATCTTCGTCAGCACGAGCTCAAGACCCTCGCGAGGGGCCAAGCCTCGCGGGGTGGGAGACAAGAGGCTTCCTCAGGCGCGGTCTCGTCAGGCTGGCTCGCGAGGAGGCGGAGAGATCAAGGCGGGGTACCTCACGAGATGCCCATGACGCAAGCCATGACGACCAAGGGCGCCAGGCGGGCGCCAGCCCGCGCAGTGTCCTTCTTTACTCTTTGGTGCAAAGGGAGCAAGCGTAGGCGAGAGCATCAAGCAAAGGCATCCATTTCGGTGCAATGAGACCAAGACCAGCAGAACGGCAGGATGGAGGTCATTGTGGAGCCCAAGCCGGCGTCACCACCAGAGCCTTTGACAGGCGAGGACCAACTTTAGTCAGGATAAGTGTACTAGATGTTCCCCTTCAAAATGGCCAATTGTTGGTGCCCTTCCCGCTCAATATTTGGGAAGAGGCCCAGGGCCTTTGCCTATAAATAGGACTAGCCACCCACAAGGTAGAGAGATCGGATCCTCACCAGGAAACCAGTAGAGAGAGCGACTGAACTCCCCCTAGTAGTTCATCGCACCAGCCAAGAACAGACCCTCGCGAGGCTCTTCCTTGTATTCTTCATCATCAGCCCAAGAGGCAATCCACCACACCACACACTGGAGTAGGGTATTACACCACAATGGTGGCCTGAACCAGTATAAAGTCTGTGTCTCTTGTGTTGTTCCTATGATTGATTAGATCATAGCGAGGCGGTGAGGTGCAGGCAGTAGAAGGCTAGATCTCCGCGCGCACCCCAGAGTTCAAACCTAGAGGGTCTGCCGGAACCCGAAATCCGACATTACCGGAACCCCCCCGGGGGTTAATGGGCCTACATGGGCCATAAGGGAGAAGAGGAGGGCCGGCCAGGGCAGGCCGCGCGCCCCCTCCCCCCTAGTCCGAATAGGACAAGGAAGGGGGGGGGCGGTGCCCCCCTTTCCTCTTTCTCCCTTCCCCCTTCCTTCTCCAACAAGGCAAGAGGGGGAGTCCTACTCCCGGTGGGAGTAGGAATCCTCCAGGCGCACCCCTAGGGGGCCGGCCACACCTCCCCCTCCCTCCTTTATATACGGGGGCAGGGGGCACCTATAGACACACAAGTTGATCTTCGTGATCGTTCCTTAGTTGTGTGCGGTGCCCCCATCCACCATATTCCACCTCGGTCATATCGTTGCGGTGCTTAGGCAAAGCATTGCGTCGGTAGAACATCATCATCGTCACCACACCGTCGTGCTGACGGAACTCATCCCCGACACCCTGCTGGATCGGAGTCCGGGGATCGTCATCGAGCTGAACGTGTGTTGAACTCAGAGGTGCCGTACGTTCGGTGCTTGGATCGGTCGGTCGTCAAGACGTACGACTACATCAACCGCGTTGTCATAACGCTTCCGTTTTCGGTCTATGAGGGTACGTGGACACACTCTCCCCTCTCGTTGCTATGCATCACCATGGTCTTGCGTGTGCGTAGGAAAATTTTGAAATTACTACGTTCCCCAACAGTGGTATCAGAGCCTAGGTTTTATGTATTGATGTTATATGCACGAGTAGAACACAAGTGAGTTGTGGGCGATACAAGTCATACTGCTTACCAGCATGTCATACTTTGGTTTGGCGGTATTGTTGGATGAAGCGGCCCGGACCGACATTACGCGTACGCTTACGCGAGACTGGTTTTCCCGCCGTGCTTCGCACACAGGTGACTAGTGGGTGTCTGTTTCTCCAACTTTAGTTGAACCAAGTGTGGCTATGCCTGGTCCTTGCGAAGGTTAAAACAACACTAACTTGACGAACTATCATTGTGGTTTTGATGCGTAGGTAAGAACGGTTCTTGCTCAGCCCGTAGCAGCCACGTAAATTTTGCGACAACAAAGTAGAGGACGTCTAACTTGTTTTTGCAGGGCATGTTGTGATGTGATATGGTCAAGACATGATGCTATAATTTATTGTATGAGATGATCATGTTTTGTAACCGAGGTTATCGGCAACTGGCAGGAGCCATATGGTTGTCGCTTTATTGTATGAAATGCAAACGCCCTGTAATTGCTTTACTTTATCACTAAGTGGTAGCGATAGTCGTAGAAGCAATAGATGGTGTAACGACAACGATGCTATGATGGAGATCAAGGTGTCGCGCCGGTGACGATGGTGATCACGACGGTGCTTCGGAGATGGAGATCACACGCACATGATGATGATGGCCATATCATATCACTTATATTGATTGCATGTGATGTTTATCCTTTATGCATCTTATCTTTCTTTGATTGACGGTAGCATTTTAAGATGATCTCTCACTAAATTATCAATAAGTGTTCTCCCTGAGTATGCACCGTTGCGAAAGTTCTTCGTGCTGAGACACCACGTGATGATCGGGTGTGATAGGCTCTACGTTCAAATACAACGGGTGCAAAACAGTTGCACACGAGGAATACTCAGGTTAAACTTGACGAGGCTAGCATATATAGATATGGCCTCAGAACACGGAGATCAAAAGGTCGAACGTGAACCATATAGTAGATATTATCAACATAGTGATGTTCACCATTGAAACTACTCCATCTCACGTGATGATCGGACATGGTTTAGTTGATTTGGATCACGTGATCACTTAGATGACTAGAGAGATGTCTGTCTAAGTGGGAGTTCTTAAGTAATATGATTAATTGAACTTAAATTTATCATGAACTTAGTACCTAATATTATTTTGCTTGTCTATGTTTGTTGTAGATAGATGGCTCGTGTTGTTGTTCTGTTGAATTTTAATGCGTTCCTTGAGAAAGCTAAGTTGAAAGATGATGGTAGCAATTACACGGACTGGGTCCGTAACCTGAGGATTATCCTCATTACTGCACAGAAGAATTACATCCTGGAAGCACCGCTGGGTGCCAGGCCTGCTGCAGATGCAACTGACGATGTTAAGAACGTCTAGCAGAGCAAAGCTGATGACTACTCGATAGTTCAGTGTGCCATGCTTTACGACTTGGAACCGGGTCTTCAACGACGTTTTGAACGTCATGGAGCATATGAGATGTTCCAGGAGTTGAAGCTAATATTTCAAGCAAATGCCCGGATTGAGAGTTATGAAGTCTCCAATAAGTTCTATAGCTGTAAGATGTAGGAGAATAGTTCTGTCAGTGAACACATACTCAAAATGTCTGGGTATAATAATCACTTGATTCAACTGGAGTTAATCTTCCTGATGATAGTGTCATTGACAGTATTCTTCAATCACTGCCACCAAGCTACAAGAGCTTCATGATGAACTATAATATGCAAGGGATGGACAAGACTATTCCCGAGCTCTTCGCAATGCTAAAGGCTGCGGAGGTAGAAATCAAGAAGGAGCATCAAGTGTTGATGGTCAATAAGACCACCAGTTTCAAGAAAAAGTGCAAAGGAAAGAAGAAGGGGAACTTCAAGAAGAACAGCAAACAAGTTGCTGCTCAAGAGAATAAACCCAAGTCTGGACCTAAGCCTGAGACTGAGTGCTTATATTGCAAGCAGAATGGACACTAGAAGCGGAACTGCCCCAAGTATTTGGCGGATAAGAAGGATGGCAAAGTGAACAAAGGTATATGTGATATACATGTTATTGAAGTGTACCTTACTAATGCTCGCAGTAGTACCGGGGTATTTGATACTGGTTCTGTTGCTAATATTTGCAACTCGAAACAGGGACTACGGATTAGGCGAAGATTGGCTAAGGACGAGGTGACGATGCGCGTGGGAAATGGTTCCAAAGTCGATGTGATCGCGGTCGGCATGCTACCTCTACATCTACCATCGGGATTAATTTTAGACCTAAATAATTGTTATTTGGTGCCAGCTTTGAGCATGAACATTATATCTGGATCTTGTTTGATGCGACATGGTTATTCATTTAAATCAGAGAATAATGGTTGTTCTATTTATATGAGTAATATCTTTTATGGTCATGCACACTTACAGAGTGGTCTATTTTTATTAAATCTCGATAGTAGTGATACACATATTCATAATGTTGAAACCAAAAGATGCAGAGTTGATAATGATAGTGCGACTTATTTGTGGCACTGCCGTTTAGGTCATATCGGTGTAAAGTGCATGAAGAAACTCCATACTGATGGAATTTTGGAATCACTTGATTATGAATCACGTGGTACTTGCGAACCGTGCCTCATGGGCAACATGACTAAAACGCTGTTCTCCGGAACTATGGAGCGAGCAACTGATTTGTTGGAAATCATACATACTGATGTATGTGGTCCAATGAATATTGAGGCTCGCGGTGGGTATCGTTATTTTCTCACCTTCACAGATGATTTGAGCAGATATGGGTATATCTACTTGATGAAACACAAGTATGAAACATTTGAAAAGTTCAAAGAATTTCAGAGTGAAGTGGAAAATCATCGTAACAAGAAAATAAAATTTCTACGATCTGATCGTGGAGGAGAATATTTGAGTTACGAGTTTGGTTTACATTTGAAACAATTCGGAATAGCTTCGCAACTCACGCCACCCAGAACACCACAACGAAATGGTGTGTCCGAACGTCGTAATCGTACTTTACTGGATATGGTATATATGATCTATGATGTCTCTTACTGATTTACCGCTATCGTTTTGGGTTTATGCTTTAGAGACGGCCGCATTCACGTTAAATAGGGCACCATCAAAATCCGTTGAGATGACGCATTATGAACTATGTTTTGGCAAGAAACCAAAGTTGTCGTTTCTTAAAGTTTGGGGCTGCGATGCTTATGTGAAGAAACTTCAACCAGATAAGCTCGAACCCAAATCGGAGAAATGTGTATTCATAGGATACCCAAAAGAGACTATTGAGTACACCTTCTATCACAGATCTGAGGGCAAGATTTTCGTTGCTAAATTCGGATCCTTTTTAGAGAAGGAGTTTCTCTCGAAAGAAGTGAGTGGGAGGAAAGTAGAACTTGATGAGGTAACTGTACCTGCTCCCTTATTGGAAAGTAGTTCATCACAAGAACCGGTTCCTGTGACAACTACACCAATTAGTGAGGAAGCTAATAATATTGATCATGAAACTTCAGATCAAGTTTCTACTGAACCTCGTAGGTCTACCAGAGTAAGATCCGCACCAGAGTGGTACGGTAATCCTATTCTGGAAGTCATGTTACTTGACCATGGCGAACCTACGAACTATGAGGAAGCGATGATGAGCCCAGATTCCGCAAAATGGCTTGAAGCCATGAAATATGAGATACGATCCATGTATGAGAACAAAGTATGGACTTTGGTTGACTTGCCCGATGATCGGCAAGCCATTGAGAATAAATGGTTCTTCCAGAAGAAGACTGACGCTGATGGTAATATAACTGTCTACAAAACTCGACTTGTTGCAAAAGGTTTTCGACAAGTTCAAGGGGTTGACTACGATGAGACTTTCTCACCCGTAGCAATGCTTAAGTCTGTTCGAATCATGTTAGCAATTGCCGCATTTTATGATTATGAAATTTGTTAAATGGATGTAAAAACTGCATTCCTGAATGGTTTTCCGGAAGAAGAGTTGTATATGATGCAACCGGAAGGTTTTGTCGATCCAAAAGGTGCTAACAAAGTGTGTAAGCTCCAGCGATCCATTTTTGGACTGGTGCAAGCATCTCGATGTTGGAATAAACGCTTTGATAGTGTGATCAAAGCATATGGATTTATACAGACTTTTGGAGAAGCCTGTATTTACAAGAAAGTGAGTGGGAGCTCTGTAGCATTTCTGATATTATATGTAGATGACATATTGTTAATTGGAAATGATATAGAATTTCTGGATAGCATAAAGGGATACTTGAATAGAAGTTTTTCAATGAAAGACCTCGGTGAAGTTGCTTACATATTAGGCATCAAGATCTATAGAGATAGATCAAGACGCTTAATTGGACTTTCACAAAGCACATACCTTGATAAAGTTTTGAAAAAGTTCAAAATGGATCAGGCTAAGAAAGGGTTCTTGCCTATATTGCAAGGTGTGAAGTTGAGTCAGACTCAATGCCCGACCACAACAGAAGATAGAGAGAAAATGAAAGATGTTCCCTATGCTTCAGCCATAGGCTCTATCATGTATGCAATACTGTGTACCAGACCTGATGTATGCTTAGCAATAAGTTTAGCAGGGAGGTACCAAAGTAATCCAGGAGTGGATCTCTGGACAGCGGTCAAGAACATCCTGAAATACCTGAAAAGGACTAAGGATATGTTTCTCGTTTATGGAGGTGACAAAGAGCTAGTCGTAAATGGTTACGTCGATGCAAGCTTTGACACTGACCCGGACGATTCTAAATCGCAAACCGGATACGTGTTTTTATTAAACGGTGGAGCTGTAAGTTGGTGCAGTTCTAAAAAAGCGTCGTGGTGGGATCTACATGTGAAGCGGAATACATAGCTGCTTCGGAAGCAGCAAATGAAGGAGTCTGGATGAAGGAGTTCATTTCCGATATAGGTGTCATACCTAGTGCATCAGGACCAATGAAGATCTTCTGTGACAATACTGGTGCAATTGCCTTGGCAAAGGAATCCAGATTTCACAAGAGGACCAAGCACATCCAGAGACGCTTCAATTCCATCCGGGACCAAGTCCAGGTGGGAGACATAGAGATTTGCAAGATACATACGGATCTGAATGTAGCAGACCCGTTGACTAAGCCTCTTCCACGAGCAAAACATGATCAGCACCAAGACTCCATGGGTGTTAGAATCATTACTATGTAATCTAGATTATTGTCAGGACCCCGATTCCAAGTCACATCAATCTAGCCGGTAACACCTCATATCACTTTGCGGCCTCATGCACGGTATTCCCACGGGTGTCGCCTTACCATGGCCCGGGACCGTTTGCGCCTTTTGGCTCACGTATATGATAGTGTCGCTAGCATCCATATGACAGAGAACCCGGGCCGACATGGCTAGTTGTGAACCCAAAGCGGCACTAACCCATGGGGACAAGCATACATGAATCAACTTTGAGCATGTCGGTCAGCAGCGTGTGAATCCGGGCTGTAGCACTGGGCTAATAGGACTCCGGGAACCCGGGCTGTAGCAGGCTAGGCAGGACTCCGGATGTCACCGCGTGACATTTCCCCGAAGGGACTGACACAGGAACGAAGTGAAACACATGCCGGCCAGTCAAGTCTCCTGAGCAGTAGTGCTGGGCTAGCAGGACTCCGGTGAACCGGGCTGTAGCGGACTACTATGGCTCAAGGGAGCACTAGACTACATTTCCCCATAAGAGAGGCTGCCAAGGATAAACAACTAGATTGTCGGATCCCACACATACCAAGCATTACAAAAATACACACAATATGCTCGATATGTATAAATACAACATGGCATCACAACATAACTCTATGACTCCAGTATTTATTCATTAGGATCCAAGGAGCGAGACATTACAAACATGGGTCTCATGACCCAACATACAGAGCATACAAGCAACAAGCACATGCGGAAGCTTAACATGTCTGAGTATAGACATCTACAAATGGAAAAGGTTGAGAAGCCTGACTATCTACCAGATCCTGCCGAGGGCACAAGATCGTAGCTGAGGTAACAAGCTAAACGTCGAAGTCCACGGGGAACTACTAGCGAGACTGACGTCTCTCTGCAAAAACATAAAATAGGCAAACGTGAGTACAAATGTACCCAGCAAGACTTACATCAGAACTAACTACATATGCATCGGTATCAACAAAGGGGTGGTGGAGTTTAACTGCAGCAAGCCAGCTTTGACTCGGTGGCTATCCTGAACTACGACTGCAAGTAACTCTTTTGAGGTGGCGCACACGAGTCCACATATTCACCATATCAATACACCACTATGGATCCGCTCCCGTATCCCTACGAGAACGCCATCCATAGCACTCACGCTTATCTTGCACATTTTAGAGTATCCACTTTCACTTGTCTATGAACTGTACAGGCAACCGAGAAGTCCTTTACTGCGGACACGGCTATTCGAATAGATCATATTAACCCTGCAGGGGTGTACTTCTTCACACACGCTCTCGCCACTTACCGCCATGTACACCTCGTGTATCTCGGCAACCTTCAAGCGGAAGCCTGGCGAGGGAGTCGGCTACGACCTGACTAACCACACAAGTCTCTAGTCCAGGTTTATCGCCTATTCGGGTTCCATCCGCAAGGAGATCCGGCCGGGGTGTCGCTCACGGCCCCAAACGATGTGAGCAGGGTTCCCAAGCCCACCTCGACGGGTGGTTCTACGCTTGGTACACCGTGCCATGGTGCCTAGTCTGTCCCAAGCCCACCTGTACCGGGTGCCACTTGGTAGACTACTAACACTACCTACAAACGCCAGAAACTAGTTGCAACTACTGGACAGAGATCAAGTTGATTAATAAGTCGAGAGAGCTTGGAGCGCCCGGAGCCCAATGTGTGGTAGTAACTGTTCATGGATCACAAACAGAGAACTCAGTTCCTGAGGACGGTTTCAATGAGACAACCCACCATGTACTCCTACATGGCCTCTCACCGCTACCTTTACCAAATCGTGTTCACACACTTAGCTCTCAACAGTAGGACATGTTCACACACCTCTAATTCATCCCCGATGAATCAGACCTGACACAACTCTAAGCAATAGCAGGCATGACAAACAAGCATGAATGAGTAGGCACATCAGGGCTCAAACAACTCCTACTCATGTTAGTGGGTTTCATCTATTTACTGTGGCAATGGCAGGTCATGCAGAGGAAAGGGGTTCAACTACCGAAGCAAGTAACAGATGAATCGTTGTTGTCCTAATGCAGTAAAAGAGAGCAGGAGCAAGAGAGTGGGATTGTATCGGAATGAACAAGGGGGTTTTGCTTGCCTGGCACTTCTGAAGATAATATAGCTCTTCATCGGTGTCATCGAACTCATCGTCGGAACCACGTCTATCGAAAGGGGACAAACACCGGCAAACAAAGAAGAAACACAATCAATGCAATGCAACAATATGATCCATGATCATGACATGGCAATATGCTGTGATTTGGACTAATGCAACAGCAAGTCATTTTGATTGAAGTGGAATTCAAAACTACATGAAATCCCAACTCCAAAACTATTATCAAAGTTGTCCTATTCATGTTTCATCCTAAACAGTGAAGTTAACTTGATCAAACATGCATGAAAATGGTACAGATGGATAGATTGGATTTTTCTGATCATTTTTCATATATAATTGATTTCATTCTGAGTTATGGTTGAATCTATATGAATTTTTGAAGTTTTGGATATTTTCTGGAATTTCCTGAAAAGAATAAATCCAGAAAATTGCATTACTGCGTCAGCATTGAGTAAGCATGACGTCAGCAAGTCAACTGCGGCTGACTGTGGTCAAACTTGACGTGTGGGGTCCACACGTCAGTGTCATAGTGTTAAACAGGGGGGTTATTTCTAATCTAATTTAGATTAGTGGCATTGGGGCCCACTGTTAGTGTCTCTAGAGGTAATTAGTGCCTAATTAGAGGCCACGTCAGCGGTCGCCGGAGTTCGGCCGGTGACGACCAAAACCGCGGTGGCGACTTGCCGGACTTGCGCTCCGAGCGGCGGCTGGACGCGCGTAGACCACCGGGGCGTAGCCCGTCGTCGTCCGCATCCAGTGGAGCATGTGCGAGGAGCTGGGGAGGTCGGAGCTCGCCGGAGCGGAGCTCGCGGCGGCGGCCGGAGCTCGGCTCGAGAAGCAGAAGGGCTAGAGGCGCAGAGGGCAGGGGAGTAGGCGGGAACAACGACGGGGCTCACAGCAGTGTCGTGGGGGGGTGCTCTTCGGCACGGGGGAGGCGCCGGAGAAGACGGGCGATCGCCGGCGATCTCGGGCGGCCGACGATGAAGATGACGGCGATGGCGGCTCCTCGAGTGCTCAGGCTTGCGTGGATGAGGGAGACGATGCTGGGAAACGGCGCGGAGCTCGTGGGCACGACGAGAGAGCGAGGGGGAGGCGGTAGCTACGGCTGCGGCGGACGGCGGCGATGGGCGGGTTCGGTGGCGTAGTAGGGAGAGAGCGGAGGAGGGAGAGAGGTCCAGGGAGAGAGGAGAGGGGCCAGGGGCTGCGTGGCATCGCCTGGTGCATCGAGGAGGAGCCAGGCAGGCTGGGAGGGAGGAGGCGGAGGTCTCGGGTGCGCTGGCGTCGACACGCCTCTGCCTACTGGCAGAGGTTGAAGACGACCGCTTCGCCCTGGTGGGCTGGGCCTCAGCTACAGTGGTGGGCCAGCTGGGCTGCCAGGTGAGCGCCAGGTAAGTTCTCTCTCTCTCTCTCGCTTCTCTATTTTAATTTCGGTTTTCTATTATTCTGTAATCTTTAGGGCTTTTCTAAAAATACCTAGACCCTTTCAAAAATCACTAAACTGAACATGCCCACTGTATAGAATATATCCAACATGGAACATTTCAGTTTAGGAGTGTCGGTGTCAAAAAAGGCGGATCTCGGGTAGGGGGTCCCGAACTGTGCGTCTAGGCGGATGGTAACAGGAGACAAGGGGCACGATGTTTTTACCCACGTTCGGGCCCTCTCTATGGAGGTAATACCCTACTCTTGCTTGATTAATATTGATGATATGGGTAGTACAAGAGTAGATCTACCACGAGATCAGAGAGGCTAAACCCTAGAGGCTAGCCTCTGGTATGATTGTTGTTCGTCCTACGGACTAAAACCCTTCGATTTATATAGACACCGAATAGGGTTAGGGTTACACAGAGTCGGTTACAATGGTAGGAGATCTACATATCCGTATCGCCAAGCTTGCCTTCCACACCAAGGAAAGTCCCATCTGGACATGGGACGAAGTCTTCAATCTTGTATCTTCATAGTCCAGGAGTCCGGCCAAAGATGATAGTTCGGTTATCCGGACGCCCCCTAGTCCAGGACTCCCTCAGTATCCCCCGAACCAGGCTTCAATGATGATAAGTCCGGCGTGTTGATTATCTTCTGCATTGCAAGGCGGGTTCTCCTCCGAATCCTGTGTTGAACAGTGTCCGGCTTCCTTGTGAATATCACGCTACTCGGCTTCCACGCCCAATAATGGCCATCTTCCACCTGTCGAATGAATGTGAAAAGTCAGGGTATCTCTACATTTACCCCCCTTGCTGTGCAAATGAGCCGTCTATAAAAGAGACGGGGATCCAGATCCGGATCGCACCATCCTTCCTTCGCGAGCCTTCATCAGAGCGCCTTCGACAAAAAATCCACTCCATCATGGACAGTCGACGCGGCTCCTCCTCTCGCGCTCCCAACCCTCAGCCTGGAGATTGGGAGAGATGCTCAGTTCTGCATAGCGAGCTAGTGACACTCCAAACCAAGGGACTCCTTCCCCCGGCCTTCATGGTTCCGGTTCGAGCCGGACTCGCCACCTATAAGGGCGGAAAGCAAGCAGAGAATGTCCCCGATCCGTCCAAAGGAGAGCGGGTATGATTTATCTCTTATCTAGTAAGAGGACTCGGATTTCCAATTCATCTGTTTCTCCGGGGGCTCTTGGAGTTCTACGGCCTCCAGTTGCACCACCTTACGCCTGCCTCCATTTTGCATATCGCGGGCTTCATAGCCCTTTGCGAATTGTTCGTGGGTGTCGAGGCTCATTTTGTGCTGTGGAAGAGATTATTCTGCCTTGTACCCCGTTCTCATGAGGGGTCAACATATCAAGTGGGCGGAGCCAAATTATGGCGCATCGCCGGGACCGGATACTTATCCGGAACCCCAAAGAAGGCGTCCGAGGACTGGCCCTCGGAATGGTTTTACATGGAGGACGTCCCACTGCCGGATCCTGTTCGGATCGGCCTTCCAGAGTTCAGCAACGCTCCTCTGAAGAAGCGCCTAAGCTGGCGCCCGCGGAGCCCCCAGAGGAAAAATGACCGGGACGTCCTTTACTTGATGAGCCGAATAAGATTGCTGGCTCATGCCGGATTGACCATGATTGGAGTCATGGCAATCTGCATTATGAGGGGAGCGCAGCAGCTCCAATATAGGGGCCACCACATGTGGGATTTCAACGGGGAGGATGATGCCTCCCGCCATGGCCGCAAAGGGCCGGGATCGGTCACCGAACTGGTGAAGACCTTGTCTGCTGTGGGAGTCCCGGACTAGGGGGTGTCCGGATAGCCGGACTATCATCGCGGCCGGACTCCAAGACTATGAAGATACAAGATTGAAGACTTCGTCCCGTGTCCGGATGGGACTTTCCTTGGCGTGGAAGGCAAGCTTGGCGATACGGATATGTAGATCTCCTACCATTGTATCCGACTCTGTGTAACCCTAACCTATCCGGTGTCTATATAAACCGGAGGGTTTTAGTCCGTAGGACAGAACAACAATCATACCATAGGCTAGCTTCTAGGGTTTAGCCTCCTTGATCTCGTGGTAGATCTACTCTTGTACTACCCATATCATCAATATTAATCAAGCAGGAGTAGGGTATTACCTCCATCGAGAGGGCCTGAACCTGGGTAAAAACATTGTGTCCCTTGTCTCCCGTTACCTTCTGCCTAGACGCACAGTTCGGGACCCCCTACCCGAGATCCTCCGGCTTTGACACCGACATTGGTGCTTTCATTGAGAGTTCCTATGTGCCGTCGCCGTCAGGTAGGATGCCTCGCCTCGTCTTTAAAGACGACACCATCGCCAAAGAAGCCTTGGCCACTGGTCAGACTCTTCGGCTTGGCAGTTTTCTGATGACCGCTAGTTCGGCCGCCGCGCCGATGATGACCTCTCGAGTCATCAAAACCAATCTCCATATTAGTTCGGAACTCGCCGAACAGTTAGATCCGATCGAGCTCTCCTCCATAAACGAGCTCTTGGATCGCGTCGCTGCCCTGGGAGTCGCTACAGATTACGACCGGATCGGGCCTAAAACTGATCCGAGAGAGATCAACTCTCCACAGGCTACCCATCATGTTGCTGTGATAGAGGAGCAATGTGGCGATTCTTCTTCTATCTTAAGGACTAGCTACGTCCGGATTCCCGATCCCTCCATGCCGGATTCCTGCGGAGGGACGGATGTCGATCAAGCCCTGAACCTAAAGCCAGGCAGCGGGCCGGACTCATCGGATTGCACTCAAAAATCCAAATTTCCGAGTTCAGAAACTTCTCGGCCCTTGAGTCCTGAATTGGACGGGGTTCCGGATTTAGTGCCACCTGCCCACCCAAACATTGGCGATCTCTCTCGAATTCGGCAAGAGCCTGCTGAAACAGTACATCATTACTAGGCCAGATTCCTCCTGGTTATGAACAGGATAAAGGACTGCCGGGAGGAGGATGCAATCCAAATTTTCTACAATAATTGCACGGACAAGGGAATCCTAAACGCCATGAGTCGTCGCGAAATTACACGCTTTACTGACTTGGTGACTATAGTACAAAAGTACTGTGCAATGGAGAGCGCCTGGAAAGCCGAATGTAACTTTTGGGATAATCCGGCCCCGAATACATCCCTAGTCCGGAACAAAAGGGTGCATCATCATCAAGCACCTCGGTTGAATACCAAAAAAACAAAACCCCCTAAAGGGTACGGAACCGTACTGGAGGGTTGGCTAAACGGACCCTGCAAAATTCATAGCACAGAGGGCGCCGCTCCAACTCATAGCCTTCGAGCATGTTGGATACTACGGCAGGTGGCCAAAAGTGGCAAAGAGCTTCCAGCTTCAGAATCCCAGCCCAGCAACACCAGTACGGTGTTAACAGTCTTCGAGACTTTCGCATCAAGTAACATGCGAAAATGACAACTCCGCAACCTTGCCGAAGTCTACCAAGTAGCAACAATGAATCCATGGAGTAACACGGCTATTACCTTCAATGCCAGTGACGAACCTAAATTCCGAACTGCCCAGGCACCAGCCGCATTGGTTCTCAGCCCGATAGTAGACGACTTTCGCCTTACTAAGGTACTCATGGATGGCGGCAGCGGACTAAACCTCATCTATGAGGAAACTCTCCGGAAGATGGAAATAGACTGGAACCGCATTGAGCGAAGCAGCACAACCTTTAGAGGAATAATCCCCAGCCGGGAAGCATGCTGCACAGGAAAAATCACGCTGGATGTAGTGTTCGGCTCGCCGGATAACTACAGGTCCGAGGAGGTCACATTTCAAGTGGCCCCGTTCAACAGCGGATATCATGCTTTACTAGGACGAGAGGCATTCACAATTTTTTAAGCTATACCCCATTATGGGTACATGAAGCTTAAAATGCCCGGTCCCAACGGAATCATTACTCTCGCTAGTGATCCGAGCATAGCACTCCGCGCCGAAAATAAGACAGCCGCACTAGCCCTCGAGGCACTATCCGAAGCCCTAGCGGCCGAGGAACTCATCGCGATGCGCTCCACGGTGAACAGGGACGATGTGATACTTGATAAGAGATCCAAGTCCAGCTCTCTTAAACCAGCGGATGAAATAGTCAAATTCCAAGTCCACCCAACGGACCCTGCAAAGACGGCCTCCATCGGGGCACAAGAAAACTGGGACATCTTTGCCTGGCACCCTTCAGATATGCCAGGAATCCCACATCAGCTGGCCGAGCATAGCCTAAATATCCTTAAAGGATTCAAGCCAGTCAAACAGGCTCTTCGGCGCTTTTCCTAATCCAAGAGACGGGCCATGGGAGAGGAGCTAGCCAAACTTTTGGAGGCCGGATTCATCAGAGATATAAAACATCCGGACTGGCTAGCAAACCTGGTGATGGTACCAAAGAAGGATAAATCTTGGCCTATGTGTTGATTTCAAAGACCTTAATAAGGCTTGCCCAAAGGATCCCTTCCCCCTCTCGCGAATTGATCAAATCATCGACGCCACAGCAGGACACGACTCATTGTGCTTCCTCAATGCGTACTCTGGCTACCACCAAATCAAAATGGCGGAGCCAGACCAAGCTGCAACAGCACTCATCACTCCATACGGCCCGTTCTGCTTCAACACAATGCCCTTTGGGCTCAAAAATGCCGGCGCAACATATCAGCGCATGATTCAGACATGTCTGGCACACCAAATCGGCAAAATGGTGGAAGCATATGTAGATGACGTGGTTGTCAAAACCAAGCACGTCGAAACTCTAGTAGACGACTTGAGGCTCACATTCGACAATCTCCGAAAATATGACATCAAGCTCAATCCGGAAAAATGTGTCTTCGGCGTTCCAGCCGGAAAGCACCTGGGCTTCATTGTGTCCGGTAGAGGAATTGAAGCAAACCCAGCCAAGATTCGAGCTCTGTCACAATTGGATATTCCAAAAGACCTCAAACAAATACAAAAATTGACGGGATGTGTAGCAGCTCTAAGCCGCTTTATCTCCCGTTTAGGAGAAAAGGCATTACCTCTTTACCGCCTCCTCCGCCGCATCGAACACTTCGAGTGGACGGATGCCGCCACGGCCGGACTCGAAGAAATAAAGGCCATTTTGGCAACAAATCCAGTCCTGGCTTCGCCCAACATGGGCGAACCAACGCTTATATATATCGCCGCAACACATCAAGTTGTCAGCGCGGTGCTCGTTGTGGAACGAGAAACGGACGGACACCGGTTCCGTGTTCAAAAACCGGTTTATTATGTGTCCACTGTCCTAAGTCCATGCAAGTCCCAGTACCCACACTATCAAAAGATAGCATATGCGGTGTTCATGGCATCCCGGAAGCTGTGACACTACTTTCAAGAGTGTTTGATAACGGTAGCCTCCGAAGTACCTCTTAACGACATTATAAACAACCGTGACGCGACGGGCCGGATTGCTAAATGGGCCATAGAGCTCCTTCCATTCGATATAACTTATAAGCCACGACGAGCAATTAAGTCACAGGTTTTGGCCGACTTCGTGGCCGAATGGCCTGAAGCTGAACTCCCTAAAGAGTACGGCGCATACTCCAATTGGATCATGCACTTTGACGGGTCCAAAATGTTGGCTGGCCTGGGGGCTGGCGTCGTCCTGACGTCCCCAACTGGGGACACAGTCCAATACGTCCTTCAGATAATGTATACGGACTCCAACAACGCAGCCGAATACGAGGCCCTTCTGCATCGCCTCCGGATGGCAGTCTCCATGGGCATCCAACGCCTAGAGGTGCGCGGGGATTCAAACCTCGCAATATCTCAAATAAACGGAGATTTTGACGCCAAGGATCCAAAAATGGCAGCATACCGCAATGCGGTCCTAAAAATGTCAGCACGGTTCGATATATTGGCACGCATCGGTGCAAAACGCGATGCCATCCCACCCAATGTCCGGGATAACAACCAGGCGGCGGATATATTGGCACGCATCATATAGCCCGGGATAACAACCAGGCGGCGGATATATTGGCACGCATCGGTGCAAAACGCGATGCCATCCCACCCAATGTCTTTTTGGAACGGCTGTTCAAGCCATCCGTACTATGGGAAGGGGAGTCCGGCAATAACAATCCGGACCCGACCGCACCACCTGACGCCGAACACTCTGACACAACCGGAGGCTCCGCCCCCGAGATAACACCCTCTGCTCACGAAATAATGGCGGTTATCACCCCGTGGACGGAACCATTCCTAGCCTACCTAACTAGGCAGGAACTCCTCGAAGACCAAAATGAGGCTCGCTGCATAGTACGGCGCTCTAACGCCTATAAAGTCCATGAGGGAGAGCTTTATAACAAAAGCACTACCGGAGTCCTTCAAAGGTGTATCTCCGAAGAGGAAGGGCGAAACCTCCTGGCTGAAATTCATGCCGGACTGGGTGGGCACCACGCCGCAGCCCGGGCCCTTGTAGGCAAGGCCTTCCGTACAGGATTTTATTGGCCGACGGCCTGAGCAAATGCGCAGGATTTAGTCCAACGATGCATCGGTTGCCAGCTTTTTGCTAACCAAAGCCACATGCCACCCACCACCCTCAAAACTATACCCATCACCTGGCCGTTCGCGGTCTGGGGGCTTAACATGGTTGGACCCCTTAAGGGAGGAACCCACAAGCAAAAATACCTATTGGTCATGGTGGATAAATTCACCAAATGGATAGAGGCCAAACCAGTTAAAACGGCCGAATCCGGACCAGTGATAGACTCCATATCAGGGGTAGTGCACCGTTATGGTGTCCCCCGCAGTATCATCACTGACAATGGCACCAATTTCACGGCCGATGAGGTCAAATCATGGTGCAAAAACATGGGCATTAAGCTCGGTTACGCCTCAGTCTATCACCCTCAATTCAACGCCAAGTCGAATGGGCAAACAGTCTAATCATGAGCGGCATTAAACCCAGACTAGTGCGGTCCCTCAAGGAATCTAACACGCACTGGGTAGAGGAGCTCGACTCCGTACTCTGGGGGCTACGGACCACGCCAAATCGCACTACCAGATTCACACCATTTTTTATGGTGTATGGCGCAGAGGCAGTCTTGCCCTGCGACATAATTCATGACTCACCTCGAGTGCGCATGTATGAAGAAAGAGAAGCCGAACTCGATCGGCAGGACAGTTTGGACGCATTGGAGGAGGAGCGCGACGTGGCAAAAGCTCGTTCCGCATTCTATCAACAGCAGGCTCGAAGATATCAAAGCAGGGAAGTACGGGCCAAAGCTTATAACGTTGGCGAACTAGTTCTACGCCTGCTGGACAAGAAAAAGGACAAACTCAAGGCCAAATGGGAAGGTCCCTTCATCATCGACCAGGTCCTGACCGGCGGAGTATACCGTCTATGAAACGCATCGGATAACTGACTCGAGCCGAACCCATGGAACGCAGCCCGTCTACGAAGAATCTACGCCTAAGTGTCGGACTCCAAGTTCGTCTCCTTCCTCCGTCCGCATTCTTTATTTTTGCTTTTTGCTGTCTTTTATTTCTCTCCTTCCTCCTTCTTCTTCTTGTAGCCTTTAGATGCTCGTTTGTGCTTTTTCTGCACACAATTGACGCGCTATCCGCGCTCATTATACCCGGGGGCTTCTTTAACAGAAGCTTATTTATACGGGCTTCATGCCCAGCACATGTGTTAAACTTCTGCATGTACCTTTTATTCACCATTATATGCTTCTTTAACAGGAGTTGGGTTGCCTGGCTCCTGTGCTTACCCCTACGTTCCCGATTGTTCGGCTAGGTGGTAAAGGGAGCACCTCTGCGATTGTTACTGCCGGGTCAGCCGGATGTGTACCTCAGACTGGGTGAAGCCGAAAGCTAGCGTTCTTAAGGGAATATTCGGTCGGTGAATTGAAAGATGATTTTTAACTTTTCACCCATCTGCCCCCAGATGATTTTCTGCTTTCATAGCAGCTTTGACATGCACTTTAGGGCATGCATCCCAGCGAAAGGAACCCTTAACGGAACTATTGTCCTTGGAAGATGTTTCTTACTACCCATGTAATATAACATAACTAGTTGGGCACTTGTCTGATACAGCAGCAATGACCCCTACGCCTTGTCTCCATGCATACCACGGTTCTTATATAACCACAAAGGCATTCGGACACACTCCGGACTATTGGGTCCGGAGGTTGAAGCGAAAAGGTCCGCTACGACAAACGATCTACAATCCGGCTAGAAGACATTTCTTTCATGTCATATTTTTACATAGTCAATTCGACTCATTGTATTCCTCCTCAATGCCATCTAATAGGCTATCTAATTTACAATCTTGCTAGGAATACTTGGCGGCCAATTCAACTTGGCCGTACACTAAGCTTACAGGGATCTCCATCCCATCCGGCCCCACAGGTCCGACCTCGGCCATGTGGTTTGGGTCAGCCTTCGTGTACCGTGTCTTCACCATGGCCCAGGCCTCCCTGGCGCCTTGACAGCAGGCCGATATCTTCCATAGCCGGAAGCGCCGCCGTGCCCCTTGAAGCCGCTCCGCTAGCTCCCCAATTCCTTCGGGCAGGGAGATAGATGGCCACAAGGCTTGGCCGATGCCTTTCATCACCTGCCGGACTCGTTCGTGCAGCTGACGCAATTCGGGAAGGAGATCACCCGACGAATTGGGCATCTCCTCCTCAGGACGACCTGTAAGCAAACGTACATACATGTTTATGTTAGTCGCCTTCCCCGCCGAACTCTTTCAAAGTTCGCTCAAATACTTACTGAAAATGCCGTGACGAAGCCGCCGATTCTCCTTTACAGAGTCACATAACTAGGCACGAACGTCCTTCAGTTCCTCACCCAGCTTGGTGTTGGCGTCTTGGAGGTTACTCTTCTCCTGCCGCACCCTCGTAAGCACGCTCTCGCCAGCCTTTAACTGGCGTAAGAGCTGTTGCTTGTCTGGATCTAGTCCGGCGCCATCTGCAATGTTTTTGTCAGCTTTACACACCCGCCGCACTTCCTAAATTATTTATCTTTTGAAGCGTATATTACCAGCGGGGGCCTCTGTAGCTCCCCCTAGTGCGGCCTCAAGTTGGGCTTTGCACTCTTTAAGCTCCTGGGACAGTCGGGTATTCTTTTTTGTAGGATCCTGCATAACAAATGATCCTTAAATCAGTTATTCTAACTATTTTAAGTCTCGGGGGCTACTGGCAGATATAATTGTCAAATTTACTTACCCTTATATCCTTCACATACTGCTCCGTGGCTCTGGCTAGTCCATCTTGAGCGGCACGGAGGTGCGCATCTCCCGAATCAAAGGCATTCAAGGCCTCCTGGGAGAAGCACGCGTCACGAAGAACTGTCCGGCGGCGCCTGTGGTTCAAGGCGCTCTCCACCTCGGAGTTGGTGGCGGACAACCTGTCGGCATCCTCTGTCGGAGGAGCATCCGACGCACATCTTGTGCTGGCCTCAGCCTCCGGACCCTGCTTTGAAGCCTGGCCGGTGAAGGTTCGATCGGCAACATCTCCGGACTCAGTCCGGCGAGCGCTCTTTTTCCTGAAAAGGGTATCGGCGTTAGTACGCCTTCCAGGAATCAATCCTGGGAGTATGGTGACGTGCCATACCGTTGCGGCGGAGTTTCGATCTGGACCGCACTTCTTTTTAGCCTGCGGGGCCGCACTGCCCTTTGTTGGCCAGCCGCCGCAGGCTCGGCTTCCTGCCTCGAAGGTACCCCCTGCGAAGCACCATTGGTATACGGTGATAAAAAATAAGCATGGATGGGTCGTTATCAGGGTTTTGGGATCTCGGTCTCATTTACCTGTGAGGCTGGAAATATTCCGGGGTAATCAGCCGTAATGGCGACCAACGCATTGTCGATGCTAAGTTGGTAGAATACCCCGTCGATAAACTCCATCTTTATATCCGGATCCTCTTCGGAGGTCGGATCGAGGGACCGTTCCGGATCCTCGGGTTGTGGGGTCGGGCTGTGTATCTTCTCCACAGTCCGGCGCAGTTCCTGCGCAAAAACCATGGAATGAGATATTTAACTACGGGAACATGGATCGGACAGGTCACAAAGATGTTTGCCTACCCAGCTTTGAGGATTACTCGAAGAAAACTCCTTCAATGGGTGAGGGAGTCCCGGACTAGGGGGTGTCCGGATAGCCAGACTATCGTCACGGCCGGAATCCAAGACTATGAAGATACAAGATTGAAGACTTCGTCCCGTGTCCGGATGGGACTTTCCTTGGCGTGGAAGGCAAGCTTAGCGATACGGATATGTAGATCTCCTACCATTGTAACCGACTCTATGTAACCCTAGCCTACCCGGTGTCTATATAAACCGGAGGGTTTTAGTCCGTAGGACGAACAACTTCATCATCAACAATCATACCATAGGCTAGCTTCTAGGGTTTAGCCTCCTTTATCTCGTGGTAGATCTACTCTTGTACTACCCATATCATCAATATTAATCAAGCAGGAGTAGGGTTTTACCTCCATCGAGAGGGCCCGAACCTGGGTAAAAACATTGTGTCCCTTGTCTCATGTTACCATCCGCCTAGACGGACAGTTCGGGACCCCCTACCCGAGATCCGCCGGTTTTGACACCGACATTGGTGCTTTCATTGAGAGTTCCTCTGTGTCGTCACCGATAGGCCCGATGGCTCCTTCGATCATCAACCACGACGCGGTCCAGGGTGAGACTTTTCTCCCCGGACAGATCTTCGTGTTCGGCGGCTTTGCACTGCGGGCCAATTCGCTTGGCCATCTGGAGCAGATTGAAAGCTACGCCCCTGGCCATTAGGTCAGATTTGGAAGTTTAAACTATACGGCCGATATCCACGAGGACTTGATCTTCGACGGATTCGAGCCGCAGCCAAGCGTGCCGCACTGTCTCGATGGGCATGATCTCGCTCTGCAGCTGAACATTGCCCTGGAGGCCGCACCAGTATCTGCTCCGACCCTTAATCCGGAGCCGGATTCCCCGATCGAGGACGAGTGGTTGGACACCGCCTCGGGGGCTACAATCTCTACGGCGACCGAGCCGAACTCCATCCCTGTCCTTTGCGAAAACCTCCACCCCAGGGTGCCGGACTCCTCTCCAGTCATGGAGTTCACTACCGCGGACATCTTTCAGCACTCGCCCTTTGGCGACATCCTGAATTCACTAAAGTCTCTCTCTTTATCCGGAGAGCCCTGGCCGGACTACGGATAGGAAGGTTGGGATGCGGACGACGAAGAAATTCAACGCCCACCCACCACCCACTTTATAGCCACTGTCGATGATTTAACCGACATGCTCGACTATGACTCCGAAGACATCGACGGCATGGACGACGATGCCGGAGAAAACCAAGACCCAGCGCCCACACGGCATTGGAAGGCCACCTCGTCATATGACATATACATGGTGGACATCCCGAAAGATGGGAACGACGATGGAACAATGAAGGATGACCCCTCCAAGAAACAGCCGAAGCGCCGACGTCAGCGGCGCCGCTCTAAATCCCGTCACTGTAAAAACGGTGATTCCGGCACGGGAGATAATAGCACTCTAGACAGTGCCGAAGAGAACCCCCTCCATCAGGATTCAGCGCAGGAGGACGGAGAAGCAAATCCGCACGACAGTGCGGCCGAAAGAGAGGTCGAGGACGATAATTACGCGCCTCCCTCCGAAGACGAGGCAAGCCTCGAGGACGATGAATTTGTCGTGCTTGAGGATCCCGCCGAACAGGAGCGTTTCAAACGCAGGCTTATAGCCACGGCAAGCAGCCTCAAGAAAAAGCAGCAGCAGCTTAGAGCTGATCAAGACCTGCTAGCTGACAGATGGACTGAAGTCCTTGCAGCCGAAGAGTATGAACTCGAACGCCCCTCCAAAAGCTACCCCAAACGCAGGACGTTGCCTCGACTAGAGGAGGAAGCACCCAAGTCGCCAGTGCACGACATGACAGACCGGCCACCTCGTGGCCGCGATAGAGAAGCCTCTCGGCCCTTCGCTCAAGCCACACCCCGACGCCGCTCAAAAAGTACCAAGGCAAGGGATAACGTGCCGGACTTGCGAGATATATTGGAGGATAAGGCAAAACATACAAGGTCGATCTACGGATCGCGTGGGCGCCCAGCAACACGGGATGATTACCGTCACGCCGGATATAGCAAAACCGGCCGGGCCGAACACAGCAGACAAAGCTCGTATGAGCTACGTCGTGATATAGCCCAATACAGAGGCGCCGCACACCCACTATGCTTCACAGATGAAGTAATGGTTCATCAAATCCCAGAGGGCTTCAAGCCCGTAAACATCGAATCATACGATGGTACCACAGATCCTGCGGTCTGGATCGAGGATTATCTCCTCCATATCCATATGGCTCACGGTGATGATCTACATGCCATCCAATACCTCCCCCTGAAGCTTAAAGGACCAGCTAGGCATTGGCTCAACAGCTTGCCAGCAGAATCACTTGGTTGTTGGGAGGACCTGGAAGCCGCATTCCTTGATAACTTCCAGGGCACATATGTGCGACCAACAGACGCCGATGACCTTAGCCACATAATTCAGCAGCCAGAAGAATCGGCCAGACAATTCTGGACTCGGTTCCTAACAAAGAAAAATCAAATCGTTGACTGTCCGGATGCAGAGGCCCTTGCAGCCTTCAAACATAACATCCGTGACGAGTGGCTTGCCCGGCACCTAGGACAGGAAAAGCCGAAATCTATGGCAGCCCTCACAACCCTCATGACTCGCTTTTGTGCGGGAGAGGACAGCTGGCTAGCTCGAAGCAACAACTTGGCCAAACATCTAGATAGTCCGGATACCAAGGACAACAATGGCAGGTCGCGTCGCAACAAGAACAAGCGCCGCATTAACGGCGATAATACTGAAGACACGGCCGTCAATGCCGGATTCAGAGGCTCTAAACCCGGTCAGCGGAAGAAGCCATTCAAATGAAATACCCAGGGCCCGTCCAACTTGGACCGAATACTCGACCGCTTGTGCCAGATACATGGCACCCCTGAAAACCCAGCCAATCACACCAACAGGGACTGTTGGGTGTTCAAGCAAGCAAGCAAGTTAGGTGCCGAACTCAATAACAAGGGGCTGCATAGCGATGACGAGGAAGAGCCCTGGCCGCCGAGCAATAAAGGACAGAAGGGTTTTCCTAGGCAAGTGCGGACGGTGAACATGATATACGCAACCCACATACCCAAAAGGGAGCGGAAGCGTGCACTAAGGACGTATATGCGATGAAGCCGGTCGCCCCCAAGTTCAACCCATGGTCCTCCTGCCCAATCACCTTCGATCGAAGGGACCACCCCACTAGCATCCGTCACGGCGGCTTCGCCGCATTGGTTCTTGACCCAATTATCGACAGATTTCACCTCACTAGAGTCCTGATGGACGGCGGCAGCAGCCTGAACCTGCTTTACCAGGATACAGTGCGCAAAATGGGCATTGACCCCTCAAGCATTAAACCTACAAAGACGACCTTTAAAGGCGTCATACCGGGTGTAGAGGCCAGTTGTACAGGCTCAGTTACACTCGAAGTGGTCTTCGGATCTCCGGATAACTTCCGCAGCGAAGAGTTAATCTTCGACATCGTCCCATTCCGCAGCGGCTATCACGCACTGCTTGGACGAACCGCATTTGCCAAGTTCAATGCGGTGCCGCACTACGCATACCTCAAGCTTAAGATGTCAGGCCCTCGAGGAGTAATCACGGTCAATGGAAACACCGAACGCTCTCTCCGGACGGAGGAGCATACGGCGGCCCTCGCGGCGGAGGTGCAAAGCAACCTCTCATGGCAATTCTCGAGTCCGTCCACTAAGCGTACGGACACTGCCAAGCGCGCCCGGAGTAACCTACAACAAGACCACCTGGCACGATTCACGCAGGAGTAGCAATCCGGCCCCAACCCCAGCCCTCACGAAATTGCGAACCCAGTATTACGCGTACATAATTACGCTCTGGAGATACCATGGGCATATGGGGAGGGGCAAGACAACGGCACGCCAAGAGTGCGGCTCGACCCCACCAGGGGCTACCATCTGTGTCATTTCTTTTTTTCCTTTTCCCTTTTTTTCTTTTCCTTTTTTTACTTTCAGGACTCCGTCTTCGAATAGTCCTGTCCGGCACTTGAATCGCCAAACTCACGATGCAACAGCCAGGGAAGCAGAAGGCCACGTCAAGTGCTCAGGTGGTCTCTGTTATGAGCATTATACCTTTTTTACATACCATCCCGCGGCTTACCCTTGGAGGGGGACATGTTAGATAGTCCCATCCCTTGCTTACCGCACTATTTGTATCGTTCTGCTTCCATTGCAGTACCCTTTTTGAATAAACAATACATAGCTCCCGCTTATTATTGCTTTAATTCCTTTATATATATACATATGTTCATTTCACGACATGCTGCAACCGTACACTTTGGTACGGCCAATACACCAGGGGCTCAAGTATCCCAAAATTATGGTGTGATAAAGTCCGAACACTTTCACAACTGCGGCACCCTGAACTTATAGCATTATATGAATTGGCTCCGAATCATGTCTTGGGTCAATAGTTGGGTTTGCCCGACTCCCGTGTTTTGGTACCTTACGTTCCGCTATATCGGCTAAGGTAACACCGGGAGAACCACTGCAATTGTGCCCCAGTTATTCTGGGTCGAGCACCTTAGTGGAGAAAGCCAAAACTGACCGTCATGATAAGGCGAGAGATGGTCGCTGTTCGAGAGGTTTTTTCGGGTCCCTAAAGACTTATGCCGCTTAGAGCAAGGAACCGGAATTATCCGGCCAAGGCGTGGATAGCGCCCCGAACTCGGTCTTCCGAATACTAGGGGCTTTGCCGAAATTTAAAATTATAGAATTCTATGGCTAAGTGAGAGTGTTCAAGCATTATAAGTCCAGTTGCCTTGTTCGTTGTGTTGAGCGCCTCCCTAGATGGACCCAAGAATGGGAACAAGAGCGCTCAAGTTTATACCGAACACCCCAGCACTCGTGGCATGGGGGCTGAAGCCAACGACTTGCCATCTCTCAAATTTGATAAACGGACGCACAGAAGGTAATATTTTAAATTAATAAAGCGTTTCTTAGCGCATATGAACAAGTTTTTAGCGTACAGAATAAAAAACGCGAGTCTATTCAAAAATTACATCCTTGGAGCACTCATCCGCTATTCGGCGAACACCCTTCAGGAGGCCCTCATAATACATTTCGGGCGTGCGATGCTCCTTGCCCTTCGGTGGCCCGTCCGTCACAAGCTTCTCCGTATCCAGCTTCCCCCAGTGCACTTTAGCACGGGCAAGGGCCCGACGGACCCCTTCAATGCAGACGGAGCGCTTGATAACTTCAAGCCGCGGACAGGCATCCACCAGCCGCTGCACCAAGCCGAAGTAGCTCCCGGGCATGGCCTCCAATGGCCACAGCCGCTCTATAAGGCCCCTCATGGCATGTTCGGCGACCTTGTGGAGCTCGACCAGCTGCTTCAGCTGGTCGCTTAGGGGCACCGGATGTCCGGCCACAGCATACTGAGACCAGAACACCTCCGTGGAGCTCCCCTCCTGGGCGCGGTAGAACGCGGCAGCATCAGACGCACTACGGGGCAAATCTGCGAATGCTCCTGGAGAGCTCCGAATCCGGGTAAGTAATAGGTAATTGACTTTTACATTCTTGCTTTGCATAAAGAATGCCTTACCCGCGGCTATCTTCTTTAGTGCTTCGATTTCTTGGAGGGCTTTTTGGGCCTCGGCCTTAGCAGCTTTGGCACTCTCAAGAGCCGAGGCAACCTCAGACTCTCGGGTCTTGGAGTCACGCTCCAAACCCTCGTGTTTCTTCACGAGAATCTGGAGCTCTTGCCGCACCTCCGCCAGCTGCACCTCCCCTTTCTCTCGCAAGGTGCGCTCCGCAGCCGCTTTGTTTTCGGCCACGGCCACCGCTTCCCTCAGGGTCTCCACCTTGTTCGTGGCCCCTGCGGTACCCATGTTATTCCTGTTATTTTTTGCAACCAAAACCTTTTCCATAAGGTATTTCTTTAATAAGGCATTTCTTACCTTCCTTCTCCTCGAGCTGCTTCTTGGCTTGTCCGAGCTCGTTCTCGGAACGCTCGAGGTTTTGCTTCAAATTATTGACCTCTGCAGTCAGTGCGTCAGAGGTCAGCAGCGCAGCCTGCATTCCCATATTGACATACTTATATTAGACTCCTGCGTATATCTTTTTAGATCCTCAGTCCGGCTTTTCATTCCGAACACCGAACTAAGCATCAGGGGCTACTGTCTATGCGGTAACATTTTTATATGTTTTAAACTTACCTCAAAGCCTGTTAGAAGGCTGGTATAGGCTTCGGTCAGTCCGCTCTTGGCGGACTGAACTGTCTGGATCACCGCACTCATAATTGTGCGGTGCTCCTCCTCGATGGAGGCGCCATTGAGCACCTCCAGTAAGCTATCCGGTGCCTCCGGTTGGACGGAGGACACCGGCGTCTTACCCTTCTTGCGAAGGATCCGCTGTCCGGACTTGGGAACTGCTGATGGTTCCGGCATGGAGTCCGGATGAGGGTCGGGCTTAGAGCCCCTGGGGGTCTTGTCCCCCGCGCGCTTGGAATCCGGGAGGTCGCCTTGTGGCGCCTCCTGCGCTACCTCCTCTTGACCAAGCCCTCCTTGGGTCCCCACCGCGGTGTCGTCCGCGGCATGAGGCGAGGAGGCGGCCAGAGGCGAGACACTCTCCATCTCCGACGAGCCTAGGGACCCGCTTGATTAATTGGCGAGCTCGCCCTTGGGCGGGCTGCATGATTGTTCGGCATTAGAGAACACTATGCAATTATGAAAAACCATGGGTATCCAGACACTTACGATCTCGCCAGGGGCTTGGTCCTCGTTGGCCAGTCCTCCTCGTCGTCGTCGACGTTGGTGGAGAAGTCCGGAGGAAGTATTCTTCCCTTATTTGACCCTCCGGCCTCCCTCGTTGGGGCGGCCTTCCTTTTCTTCTCCTCCCTCACTGGGGGAGGAGCTTCTTCTTCTTCCTCCTCGTCCTCAGGAGAAGATTCCGCTTCGGAACCTGACAGCACTTGGCGTCGGGAACTCCTTCGAGTTCCCGTGGCCTCCTTCTTGGCCTTCTTCTCCGGCACCACATGAGGCGCCGGAGCCAACAGCCCCGTCAATCGGGCGTCCTCCGGGTCTTCCGGCAAAGGAGCTGGACAGTTAATCTGTCCGGCCGTCTTCAGCCAGTTCTGTCAAAAATTAGGGAGGTTTAGATCCCGCATAGAGTCAATCTATGAAAAAAGAGTCCCGTAAAGGGTAAAATAACTTACCTCGCCGGCTGGACGCCGCGCGCTGTACCCGCGATCTTTGGTAGCGGATGTTGGGGCTTCAGCGCCCTTGAACAGCACCTTCCAGGCATCTTCGTACGTAGTGTCGAAGAGCCGGCTCAAGGTTTGGTGCTGTGCCGGATCGAACTCCCACAAATTAAAGGCCTGTCGTTGGCAGGGGAGAATCCGGCGGATGAGCATCACCTGGATTACGTCGACAATCTTGAGATTCTTGTCCACCAGGTTTTGGACGCATGTCTGGAGTCCGGATAGCTCTTCCGAATCCCCCCACGTCAGGCCCGTTTCTTTCCATGACAAGAGCCGTGTGGGGAAGCCAGATCTGAATTCGGGGGCCGCCGCCCATTCAGGGTCGCGTGGCTCGGTGATGTAGAACCACCCCGATTGCCACCCCATTATTGTCTCCACGAAAGCGCCCTCAAGCCATAGGACCTTGGCCATCTTGCCAACCATGGAGCCTCCGCACTCCGCTTGGCGGCCGCCCACTACCTTTGGCCGAACATTGAAGATCTTCAGCCATAAGCTGAAGTGGGGCTGGATGCAGAGGAAGGCCTCACACCCGACGATACACGCCGAAATGTTGAGGATGAAATTCGGGGCCAGGTCGTGGAAGTCCAGGTCGTAGTAGAACATGAGCCCCCGGACAAAAGGGTGGAGTGGAAAACCTAGTCCGTGGAGGAAGTGGGGTAGAAACACAACTCTCTCATGAGGCCCGGGGGTTGGAATGAGCTGCCCCGCTTAGGGCAGCCTGTACGCGATGTTGCCGGACAAGTATCCGGCCTCCCGCAGCTTGGTGATGTGCCCTTCCTTGACGGAGGAGGCCATCCACCTGCCTCCCGCTCCTGACATGGTTGGAGAAAGGTTGAGGTGGGATGTGCGGACTTGGGCGCTGGAGCTCCAGTGCGCGGAAATGGATAAGCAAAGGAGGAAGAAGGCGTAGGTGAAAAGGTGGATCCTTATCCCCTTATATGGACGGACGAAGCTATGCGTCCCCCACCAGCCTGGTAAAACTCGCTTATTCCCCAAGCGCCGTAATCAATGGCGCGGATGGGTTACCCACGTCCGTATTGATGAGAATCCCGGAATAAGGGGGCACGATCTATGTTTTGATAAGACGTGCCAAGGAAACCGCCTCGCTAAACACGCTGAGGTGGAACAGTAAAAAACGATTCATACAAAAGCCTGGCCGTGGTGTGATGTCACGCCGCGGAATACGTCAGCAGATCTGTGCAAAAATTATTCTCTCTACGGTGTTATGTGGAACTTGTTTTGCAGAGCCGGACACTATCCTTGTGTTCGAAACCTTCTATGAAGTATTCGGAGGAGGAACCCGCCTTGCAATGCCGAAGACAATATGCGCGCCGGACTCGTCGTCATTGAAGCCTGGTTCAGGGGCTACTGAGGGAGTCCCGGACTAGGGGGTGTCCGGATAGCCGGACTATCGTCACGGCCGGACTCCAAGACTATGAAGATTCAAGATAGAAGACTTCGTCCGGTTTCCGGATGGGACTTTCCTTGGCGTGGAAGGCAAGCTTGGCGATACGGATATGTAGATCTCCTACCATTGTAACCGACTCTGTGTAACCCTAGCCTATCTAGTGTCTATATAAACCGAAGGGTTTTAGTCCGTAGGACGAACAACTTCATCATCAACAATCATACCATAGGCTAGCTTCTAGGGTTTAGCCTCCTTGATCTTGTGGTAGATCTATTCTTGTACTACCCATATCATCAATATTAATCAAGCAGGAGTAGGGTTTTACCACCATCGAGAGGGCCCGAACCTACGTAAAAACATTGTGTCCCTTGTCTCCTGTTACCATCCGCCTAGACGCACAGTTCGGGACCCCCTACCCGAGATCCGCCGGTTTTGACACCGACAGTGGGTTGAGATGGAGGAAATCCTCCTCCTCTCCTTTGTACATGGCAGATAAGATCTTCACCAGTTCGGTGACTGATTCCGGCCCTTTGCGGCCATGGCGGGTGGCATCGTCCTCCCCGTTGAAGTCCCACATGGGGTGGCCCCTGTACTGGAGCGGCTGCACTCCCCTCATAATGCAGATTGCCATGACTCCTGTCATGGTCAATCCGGCATGAGCCAATAATCTTATTCGGCTCATCAAAAAACAGACGTCCTGGTCATCTTCTCTCCGGGGGCTCCGAGGGCGCCAACTTAGGCGCTCCTTCAGAGGAGCATTGCTGAACTCCGGAAGGCCAATCCGAACAGGATCCGGCAGCGGGACGTCCTCCATGTAAAACCATTCCGAAGGCCAGTCTTCGGACGCCTTCTTTGGGGTTCCAGATAGGTATCCGGTCCTGGCGATGCGCCATAGCTCGGCTCCGCCCACTTGATATATTGACCCCTCATGAGAACGGGCTACTAGGCAGAATATTCTCTTCCACAATCCAAAATGAGCCTCAACGCCCAAGAATAGTTCGCAAAGGGCCACGAAGCCCGCGATGTGCGGGATGGAGGCAGGAGTAAGGTGGTCAAATTGGAGGCCGTAGAACTCCAAGAGCCCCCGGAGAAACGGATGGATGGGAAATCCGAGGCCTCTTACTAGATAAGAGATGAAGCATACCCGCTCTGCTTTAGAGGGATCGGGGACGCTCTCCGCTTGCTTTCCGCCCTTGTAGGTGGCATGTCCGGTCGAACCGGAACCAAGAAGGTCGGGGGGAGAAATCCCTTGGTTTGGAGTGTAACTAGCTCGTTATGCGGGACTGAGCATCTCTCCCAATTTCCTGGCTGAGGGCTGGGAGCGCGAGAAGAGGAGCCGCGTCGACTGTCCATGATGGAATGGGCTTTGGTCAGAGGCGCTCTGCTGAAAGCTTGCAAAGGGGGGATGGTGTGACTCAGATCTAGATCCTTGCCCCTTTTATGGGCGGCTCATTTGCACGGCTAGGGGGGTAATTGTAAAAATATCCTGGCTGTTCGCATTCATTCAAACACGTGGAAGATGGCCATTATTGGGCGTAGAAGCCGAAGAGTGCAGCATTTATCAGAAGCCGGACACTATTCGACAAGTATATGGAATTTGGAGAAGAACCCGCCTCGCAATGCCGAAGACAATCAACGCGCCGGACTCATCGTCTTTGAAGCCTGGTTCGGGAGTCCCGGACTAGGGGGTGTCCGGATAGCCGGACTATCGTCATGGCCGGACTCCAAGACTATGAAGATACAAGATTGAAGACTTCGTCCCGTGTCCGGATGGGACTTTCCTTGGCGTGGAAGGCAAGCTTGGCGATACGGATATGTAGATCTCCTACCATTGTAACCGTCTCTGTGTAACCCTAACCTATCCGGTGTCTATATAAACCGGAGGGTTTTAGTCCGTAGGACCGAACAACAATCATACCATAGGCTAGCTTCTAGGGTTTAGCCTCCTTGATCTCGTGGTAGATCTACTCTTGTACTACCCATATCATCAATATTAATCAAGCAGGAGTAGGGTATTGCCTCCATCGAGAGGGCCCGAACCTGGGTAAAAACATTGTGTCCCTTGTCTCCTGTTACCATCCGCCTAGACGCACAGTTCGGGACCCCCTACCCAAGATCCGCCGGTTTTGACACCGACATCCGCCATGTACAAAGGGGAAGAGGAGGATTTTCTCCGCGTCAGTCCACTGAGCGGGTTTTCTTCGAATAATCCTTGAAGTTGGGTAAGCGAACAGCTTTGTGGCCTGTCCGATCCATGTTCCCGTGGTTAAATTTCTCATTTCATGGTTTCTACGCAGGAACTGCGCCGGGCCGTGGAGAAGATACACAGCCCGCCTCCACATCCCGAGGATCCGGAACGGTCCCTCGATCCGGCCTCCAAAGAGGACTCGGATATGAAGGTGGAGCTGATCGACGGGGTGTTCCATCAACTTAGCATCGACAATGCTTTGGTTGCCGTTACGGCCGACTACCCCGGACTATTTCCGGCCTCCCAGGTAACCATGACCGAGGTCCGGATACCATGACCCACCCGTGCTTTACTTATAATCACCGCGTATTTGATGGTGTTTCGTAGGGGGTGCCTTCAGAACGGGAAGCTGAGCCTGCCGCGGCCGTCCAACAAGGGGCAGCTCGGCCCAGTAGGCGGAAAAGAAGTGCGGTACGACTCGAGACGTCGCCGCAACGGTATGATGTGCCATGGTGTTTTAAGGAGAGGTTCCTGGGAGGAACGCTGACGCTCGTGGTTTTTTCAGGAAAAAGAGCACCCGCTGGACTAAGTCCGGAGAAGTTGCTAATCGGACCTCCGCCAGCCAGGCTCAAAAGCCGAGTCCGGAAGGGGGTACAAACACGAGGCGTGCGTCGGATGCTCCTCCAACGGAGGATGCCGACAGACTGTCCGCCACCAAGTCGGAGGTGGAGAGCGCCATGAATCATAGGCGCCGCCGGACTATTCTACGTGACGCATGTTTCTCCCAAGAGGCATTGGACGCCTTTAATTCGGGAGAAGCGCACCTCTGTGCCGCTCAAGATGGCCTAGCCAGAGCCACGGAGCAGTATGTGAAAGACATACGGGTAAGGAATTTTGACAGTTATATATGCCAGTAGCCCCCGAGACTTAAAGTAGTTAGGATAACTGATTTACGGATCATTTGGAATGCAGGTTCTTACCTAAAAGAATACCCGTTTGTCCCAGGAGCTTGAGGAGTGCAAGGCCCAACTTGAGGCCGCACTGGCCGCGACCGGGGAAGCCATGAAGACTCCCTCTGGTAATATATGCCCTTCAAAGTAGAAGTAGTTTCGCAAAGTGCGGCGTGTGCATAAATCTGACATTAACAGTGCAGATAGCGCCGGGATGGATCCGGACAAGCAACAACTCTTGCGCCAGCTAAAGGCCGGCGAGAGCGTGCTTACGAGGGTGCGGCAGGAGAAAAATAACCTCCAAGATGCCAACACCCAACTGGGTGAGGAACTAAAGGATGTTCGTGCCCAGTTGTCTGACTCCGTAAAGGAGAATCGACGGCTTCGTCGCGGCATTTTCAGTAAGTGCTTAAACGAACTTTGAAAGCATTCGGCGAGGAAGGCGACTAACATAAGCATGTGTGTAGGTTTGCTCACAGGTCGTCCTGAGGAGGAGATGCCCAGTTCTTCGGGTGATCTTCTTCCCGAACTGCGTCAGCTGCACGAACGAGTTCGGCAGGTGATGAAAGGCGTCGCCCAGGCCTTGTGGCCATCTATCTCCCTGCCTGAAGGCATTGGGGAGCTGGCAGAGCGGCTTCAAGGAGCACGGCGGCGCTTCCGACTATGGAAGATATCGGCCTGCCGTCAAGGCGCCAGGGAGGCCTGGGCCATGGTAAAGACGCGGTACACGAAGGCTGACCCAAACCACATGGCCGAGGTCAGACCTGTGGGGCCTGATGGGAAGGAGATCCCTATAAGCTTAGTGTAATTTAATATGACATGAAAAATGTCTTCTAGCCGGATTGTAGATCGTTTGTCATAGCGGACCTTTTCGCTTCGACCTCGGGACCCAATAGTCCGTCGTGTGTCCGAATACCCTCGCGGTTATGTAAGAACTGGGGCATGCATGGAGACAAGGCGTAGGGGTCATTATTGCTGTATCAGACAAGTGCCCAACTAGTTATGTTATATTACATGGATAGTAAGAAACATCTTCCACGGAGAATAGTTCCGTTAAGGGTTCCTTTCCCTGGGAGGCATGCCCTAAAGTGCATGTCCAAATTGCTAAGAAAGCAGAAAATCATCTGGGGGCAGATGGATAAATAGTTTAAAAATCATCTTTCAGTTCACCGACCGAATATGCCCTTAAGAACGCAAGCTTTCGGCTTCACCCAGTCTGAGCTACACATCCGGGTGACCCAGCAGTAACAATCGCAGAGGTGCTCCCTTTACCGCCTAGCCGAACAATCGGGAACGTAGGGGTAAGTACAGGAGCCAGGCAACCCAGCTTGGCCAAAACTTAAGTCATATCGATGCATATAATAGTGACTAAAAGGTACATTCGGAAGTTTGACACATGTGTTGGGCATAAAGCCCGTATAAATAAGCTTCTGTTAAAGAAGCCCCCAGGTATAATGAGCGCGGGTGGCGCGTCAAGTATGTGCGAACAAAGCGCAAGCGAGCCTCTAAAGGCTTCAAGAAGAAGGAGGAGGAAGGAGAGAAATAAAAGACAGCTAAAGTATAAATTTTGGACGGAGGAAGGAGACGAACCCAGAGTCCGGCGCTAGGCATAGAATCTTCGTAGACGGGCTGCGTTCCATGGGTTTGGCTCGAGTCGGTTATCCGATGCGTTTCGCAGACGGTATGCCCCGCCAGTCAGGACCTGCTCTATGATGAAGGGACCTTCCCATTTGGGCTTGAGTTTGTCCTTTTTCTTGTCCGGCAGGCGTAGAACTAGTTTGCCAACTTTGTAAGCTTTAGCCCGTCCTTCTCTGCTTTGATATCTTCGAGCCTGCTGTTGATAAAATGCGGAACGAGCCTTTGCCACGTTGCGCTCCTCCTCCAAGGCGTCCAGACTGTCCTGCCGATCGAGTTCGGCTTCTCTTTCTTCATACATGCGCACGCGAGGTGAGTCTTGAATTATGTCGCAGGGCAAGACTGCCTCTGCGTCGTACACCATAAAAAATGGTGTGAATCCGGTAGTGCGATTCGGCGTGGTCCGCAGCCCCCAGAGTACGGAGTCGAGCTCCTCTACCCAGTGCGTGTTAGATTCCTTAAGGGACCGCACTAGTCTGGGTTTAATGCCGCTCATGATTAGACTGTTTGCCCGCTCGACTTGACCATTAGTTTGAGGGTGATAGACTGAGGCGTAATCGAGCTTGATGCCCATGTTTTTGCACCATAGTTTGACCTCATCGGTTGTGAAGTTGGTGCCATTATCAGTGATGATACTGTGGGGGACGCCGTAACAGTGCACTACCCCTGATATGAAGTCTATCACTGGTCCGGATTCAGCCGTTTTAATAGGCTTGGCCTCTATCCATTTGGTGAATTTATCCACCATGACCAATAGGTATTTTTGCTTGTGGGTTCCTCCCTTAAGGGGTCCAACCATGTCAAGCCCCCAGACCGCGAACGGCCAGGTGATGGGTATAGTTTTGAGGGCGGTGGGTGGCATGTGGCTTTGGTTAGCAAAAAGGTGGCAACCGACGCATCGTTGGACTAAATCCTGCGCATCTGCCCGGGCCGTCGGCCAATAAAATCCTGTACGGAAGGCCTTGCCTACATGGGCCCGGGCTGCGGCGTGGTGCCCACCCAGTCCGGCATGAATTTCAGCCAGGAGGTTTCGCCCTTCCTCTTCGGAGATACACCTTTGAAGGACTCCTGTTGTGCTTTTCTTATAGAGCTCTCCCTCATGGACTTTATAGGCTTTGGATCGCCGTATTATGCAGCGAGGCTCATTTTGGTCTTTGGGGAGTTCCTGCCTAGTTAGGTAGGCTAGGAATGGCTCCGTCCACGGGGCAATAAACGCCATTATTTCGTGGGCGGAGGGTGTTATCTCGTTGACAGAGCCTCCGATTGTGTCAGAGTGTTCGGTGTCAGGCAATGCGGTTGGGTCCGGATTGTTATTTCCGGACTCCCCTTCCCATAGTATGGATGGCTTGAACAGCCATTCCAGGAAGATGTTGGGCGGGACGGCATCGCGTTTTGCGCCGATGCGTGCCAATACGTCCGCCGCCTGGTTGTAATCCCGGGCTATATGATGCAATTCGAGCCCTTCGAACCGTGCTGACATTTTTAGGACCGCGTTGCGGTACGCTGCCATTTTTGGATCTTTGGCATCAAAGTCTCCGTTTATTTGAGATATCGCGAGGTTTGAATCCCCGCGCACCTCTAGGCGTTTAATGCCCATGGAGACTGCCATCCGGAGGCCGTGTAGAAGGGCCTCGTATTCGGCTGCGTTGTTGGAGTCCGCGTACATTATCTGAAGGACGTATTGGACTGTGTCCCCGGTTGGGGACGTCAGGACGACGCCAGCCCCCAGGCCGGCCAACACTTTGGAGCCGTCGAAGTGCATGATCCAATTGGAATATGCGCCGTACTCTTTAGGGAGTTCGGCTTCGGTCCATTCGGCAATGAAATCGGCCAACACTTGTGACTTAATAGCTCGTCCTGGCTTATAGGTTATGTCGAATGGGAGGAGCTCGATGGCCCATTTGCAATCCGGCCCATCGCGTCGCGGTTGTTTATAATGTCGTTAAGAGGTACTTCGGAGGCTACTGTAATCCAACACTCTTGAAAGTAGTGTCGGAGCTTCCGGGATCCCATGAACACCTTGTATGCTATCTTTTGATAATGTGGGTACCGGGACTTGCATGGAGTTAGGACAGTGGACACATAGTAAACTGGTTTTTGAAGAGGGAACCTGTGTCCGTCCGTTTCTCGTTCAACAACGAGCACCGCGCTAACAACTTCATGTGTTGCAGCGATATATAATAGCATTGGTTCGCCCATGTTGGGCGCGGCCAGGACCGGATTTGTTGCCAATATGGCTTTTATTTCTTCGAGTCCGGCCGTGGCGGCATCCGTCCACTCGAAGTGTTCGGTGCGCCGGAGGAGGCGGTAAAGGGGTAACACCTTTTCTCCCAAATGGGAAATAAAGCGGCTTAGAGCCGTTACGCATCTAGTCAATTTTTGTGTTTGTTTGAGGTCTTTTGGAATATCCAATTGTGACAGAGCTCGGATCTTGGCTGGGTTTGCTTCAATTCCTCTAGCGGACACAATGAAGCCCAAGAGCTTTCCGGCTGGAACGCAGAAGACGCATTTTTCCGGATTGAGCTTAATGTCATATTTTCGGAGATTGTCGAATGTGAGCCTCAAGTCGTCTACTAGAGTTTCTACATGCTTGGATTTGACGACCACGTCATCTACATATGCCTCCACTATTTTGCTGATCTGGTTTGCCAGGCATGTCTGAATCATGCGCTGATATGTTGCGTCGGCGTTTTTGAGCCCGAAGGGCATTGTGTTGAAGCAGAATGGGCCGTATGGAGTGATGAATGTCGTTGCGGCTTGGTCTGGCTCTGCCATCTTAATTTGGTGGTAGCCAGAGTATTCATCGAGGAAGCACAATGAATCGTGTCCTGCTGTGGCGTCGATAATTTGATCAATGTGAGGGAGGGGGAAGGGATCCTTTGGGCAAGCCTTATTAAGGTCTTTGGAATCAACACATAGGCGCCAGGATTTGTCCTTCTTTGGTACCATCACCAGATTTGCTAGCTAGTCCGGATGTTTTATATCTCTGATGAATCCGGCTTCCAGAAGTTTGGCTAGATCCTCTCCCATGGCCTGTCTCTTGGGTTCGGAAAAATGCCGAAGAGCCTGCTTGACTGGCTTAAATCCTTTTAGGATATTTAGGCTGTGCTCGGCCAGCCGACGTGGGATTCCTGGCATGTCTGAAGGGTGCCAGGCAAAAATGTCACAGTTTTCTCGTAGAAATTCTCGTAGTGCAGCATCTATATCAGGGTTTAATTGTGCCCCGATGGAGGCCGTCTTTGCAGGGTCCGTTGGGTGGACTTGGAATTTGACTATTTCATTCGCTGGTTTAAAACAGGTGGACTTGGATCTTTTATCAAGTATCACATCGTCCATGTTCACCGTGGAGCGCATCGCAGTGAGTTCCTCGGCCCCTAGGGCTTCGGATAGTGCCTCGAGGGCTAGTGTGGCTGTCTTGTTTTTGGCGCGGAGTGCTATGTTCAGATCACTAGCGAGAGTGATGATTCCGTTAGGTCCGGGCATTTTAAGCTTCATGTACCCATAATGGGGTATAGCTTGAAAAATTGTGAATGCCTCTCGCCCTAATAGAGCGTGATATCCGCTGCAGAATGGGGCCACTTGAAATGTGACCTCCTCGGACCTGTAATTCTCCGGTGAGCCGAACACTTCGTCCAATGTGATTTTTCCTGTGCAGCATGCTTCCCGGCTAGAGATTATTCCTCTGAAGGTTGTGCTGCTTCGCTGAATGAGGTTCCAGTCTATTTCCATTTTTCGGAGGGTTTCCTCATAGATGAGGTTTAATCCGCTGCCGCCATCCATGAGTACCTTAGTAAGGCAAAAGCCGTCCACGATTGGACTGAGGACCAATGCGGCTGGTGCTCGGGCTATTCGGAATTTGGGTTCGTCACTGGCATTAAAGGTAATAGCCGTGTCACTCCATGGATTTATTGTTGCTACTTGGTAGACTTCGGCAAGGTTGCGGAGTGTTCGCTTCTGCATGTAATTTGATGCGAAAGTCTCGAAGACTGTTAATACCGTACTGGTATCGTTGTGCTGGGATTCTGAAGCTAGAAGCTCTTCACCACTTTTGGCCACCTGCCGTAGTATCCAACATGAGCGAAGGCTATGAATTGGAGTGGCGTCCTCTGTGCGATGAATTTTGCAGGGTCCGTTGAGCCATCCCTCCAGTACGGTTCCATGCCCTTTAGGGGTTTTTTGCTTTTTGGTATTTAACCCAAGTGGTTGGTGATGATGCACCCTTTTATTTCGGACTAGGGCTGTGTTCGGGGCCGGATTATCCCAAAATTTACTTTCGGTTTTCCAAGCACTCTCCATCGCACAGTACTTTTGTACTATAGTCACCAAGTCAGCAAAGCGTGTAATTTCACGACGACTTATGGCGTTTAGGATTCCTTCGTCCGTGCAATTATTGCAGAAGAGTGAGATTGCGTCCTCCTCTCGGCAGTCCTTTATCCTGTCCATAACCAGGAGGAATCTGGCCCAGTAATGATGTACTGTTTCAGCGGGCTCTTGCCAAATTCGGGATAGATCGCTAATGTTTGGGTGCGCGGGTGGAACTAGATCCGGAACCCCGTCCAATCTAAGACTCAGGGGCCGAGAAGTTTCCGAACTTGGAAGTTCGGGTTTTTGGATGTTATCCAATGAATCCAGCCCGTCGTCTGACTTTAAGTTGAGGATTTGATCGACATCCGTCCCTCTGCGGGAATCCGGCATGGAGGGGTCAGGAATCCGGACGTATGTGTTGGCTTTCTGGAGGGCTTTCCGGGCTTCTAACAGGCTTTGAGGTAAGTTTAGAATATGTAAAAATATTACCGCATAGACAGTAGCCCCTGATGCTTAGTTCGGCGTTCGGAAAGAAAAGCCGGACTGAGGATCTAAAAAGATATACGCAGGAGTCTAACATAAGTATGTCAATATGGGAATGCAGGCTGCGCTGCTGACCTCTGCTGCACTGACTGCGGAGGTCAATGCATTGAAGCAGAGCCTCGAGCGGTCCGAGAACGAGCTCCACCTTGCCAAGAAGCAGCTCAAGGACAAGGAAGGTGAGGAATACCTTATTAAAGTAATACATTATAGAAATGATTTGGTTGCAAAAAATGACAGGAATAACGTGAGTATTGCAGGGGCCACGAACGAGGTGGTGACCTTGAAAGAAGCGGTGTCCAAGGCCGAAAACAGTGCGGCCGCGGAGCGCTCCAAGCGAGAGAAGCAGGAGGCGCGGGTGGCGGAGGTGCGGCAAGAGCTCCAGGCTCTCGTGGAAAAACACGAGAGTTTAGAGCGTGACTCGAAGACTCGATAGTCCGAGCTCGCCTCGGCTCTTGAGAGTGCCAGAGCCGCTAAGGCCGAAGCCCAGAAAGCCCTCCAGGAAATTGAGACGATTTAAAATATTTGGACATTTAAAATATTTTATAGAATTTAAATGTCCAAATTCAAATACTTATGATTTAATTCAGTGACCTTAAGATGACCTAGAAAATTGTGCACCATTTTTGTCAGAGGTTTAAAACCAAGGCAAAGATGATGAACATTTTAGAAGGGCATTTCAGGTTCATTGAAAATGATTTTATGTTGAACCTATTTGATTTGATCTGGTGCTAGGTTTTGATCAGTCCACATTTCAAGTTCATTTGAAAAGTTAAACATGATGCACACATGAAGGGCTAACCTACTGCATACCAGGACTAGGGATGTGACAACTCGCCCCCACTAAACAAGAATCTCGTCCCGAGATTCAAGCGTAGGGTAAGATGAAGGGGAACGGAAACTAACACAATCACCACGATCTAGGTTGCACTTCATAGGGGCGTTGATTCGATCACCATCTTTGTCTCGATGTCTTGCTTTGAGAACTCCAACTAACATGACAATGACAGGAAAGGGAAAACTCTAGCTGGATCGATCTTCTAGAAGACCGAACAACTCAGGATCTCACGGAGTGATACATTAATACATCTCGCAGGCTGAGACATGAAGAAAACATCCAAAGAGATGGGGTGAAACAGATGAGGAAGGTTCACTAGGTAGACAACAATTTCACACTTAAGAAGGTGGTGAATAGTTGTCAACGTAGCGAGGACTTGAATTGCCATGATACCATAACGAGACATCTTAGAGGAGGTGACTCATAGATTTTTTTCCCTTAAGTGGCAAAAGAATTACTTCGATCCATAGATCATTGAAACTCTTCATACCAGCCTGAGGCAATTCAAAATTGATCGATTGAAGGGATTCGAAAGAATGTCATACCCAGTTTGGAACGGAAACTACGGTTATAGAACAACTCGGCAAAAAGGAAGGCACATTCCAATTGATACCGAGGATATAACCTAGTGTCTGAGCATGCCCTCAAGAACTTGGAAATTTCCATATTCATCAAAGTTTCACCAATATCCGTGTCAAGGATCCTGGCAACACAACGTACTACCATGATGAATATCGGTGGAGGATGCAGATGCAAAGGAAGATAACACCTTCTCAGACTTCACCTTGGTGGGGCCAAGGAAAACAAAATCTGGATGATCGACCGAGAGACATTTAGCACTCCGCTTCTAATGTTCTCCTTGATGTGCTAGCGTATCCCATTCATTGAAATGGTTTGGTAACTAGACCATCAAGTAAAAGGTTGGACTTCGGGAGCACAAGAATCCATAAGGAACAATTATTGGAGTAACTCCTACGAAATCCTTATGGGGAGGTGGCCAACTTTCTCAATCAAGATACTACAATAGTAGGTCTTCCGGTTGGGTCTGTTGGCCACGACATCCACTTTACCGAGTTACAGAGAGACCAATATTATAGTTCTTGGGAAATGTTCCAACCATCATATCTGCCTGAGGTTCAGATCTGGTTGGTGTCAGAATATTCCAGACTCACCAAGTCTCGAAAGAAAAATTAAAGTTGGCAACACAAATCGACGAGATGTCGTTGCGAGATTCTCGGGAAATGAACTACGATAGCAAGCTCCAAAACATGAGCTGGTTCTGCTACACACATGTGAACATACTGTCGCATACAATCATGACCACATAGTAGTCTTATAATGAAACACTACCGAGTTCAGGTGGGGCACCATCGACAAGGATATCGAAGTCTCCACGCGTGGAAGTCCAAAGGGTTAACCTTAGAACAGACTCCGTTTTTCTTGAACAAGTCAATCAGTGGCTTGGTGTGCTTGGAACACATATGGAGTGGAGGTAATTAATCTACCAAACCATAGAGTACTTCGCACAAATGCATGACTGACTTGGGATGATTCCAAAGGAAGCAAAACAACCCTTTCTCAAATTCATGGCGGCAACTTACACCTAATGCACGTGAATTGGAGGAAGTCACTTCTTCCATCCAAGCATAAGCTTCATGAACGGAACACGAAGGTATTGCTTACAAAGTTTCCAACACTAGGTTGATGTTCAACATGAATCATGGGGGAGACAAAATGCTGCTGATGGGCTTAACAGCAATTCATCGGAATTTCTATAACACTAGACTTCCACCATCATGTGAGCACGGTGATAGCATTGGTCAGACCAAAAGATGTAATGGTGTATGCTCGAGGGATCAACCACGAGTAAGACAACATTACGAACATCGCTGTTTCTGATTTGATTTGACGATAGTCCACACTCAAATCAAAGGATTGATAAGACAATAGGTCCAACAACTGATCACAGGAACCAATCGATGAAGATATCATCTTTCTTCAACACACACTACACAAGAATATCCCTTTAGAACGAACTAAGTTAGGCAAGCTTTTATCTTCCAACTCTCCAAGTTGTTGTTCAGCTTAACCAACTAGCTAAGGGTATTCAACACAGATTCTTGGAGAATGGGTGGTTCACAATAAACCAACTTGATCACAAGCTCAACATATCAGTCAGGGGACAACCTGGTAATACTTACAAGGAAGGGGGGGCGGCGTCCCCCTTTCATATTTCCCCCTTCCCCCTTCCTTCTCCAACAAGGCAAGAGGGGGGAGTCCTACTCCCGGTGGGAGTAGGACTCCTCCAGGCGCACCCCTAGGGGGCCGGCCGCACCTCCCCCCTGCCTCCTTTATATACGGGGGCAAGGGGCACCTCTAGACACACAAGTTGATCTTCGTGATCGTTCCTTAGCCGTGTGCGGTGCCCCCTCCACCATATTACACCTCGGTCATATCGTTGCGGTGCTTAGGCAAAGCCCTGCGTTGATAGAACATCATCATCGTCACCACACCGTCGTGCTGACGGAACTCATCCCTGACACCCTGCTGGATCAGAGTCCGGGGATCGTCATCGAGCTGAACGTGTGCTGAACTCGGAGGTGCCGTACGTTCGGTGCTTGGATCGGTCGGATCATGAAGACGTACGACTACATCAACCGCGTTGTCATAACGCTTCCGCATTCGGTCTACGAGGGTACGTGGACACACTCTCCCCTCTCGTTGCTATGCATCACCATGATCTTGCGTGTGCGTAGGAAAATTTTGAAATTACTACGTTCCCCAACAGCAGTCGGCCGCTTCGAAGCCTGGAAGGCTTCTGCAGCTCGGCCTAGCGCCAAGCGGGCGCTGGAGTTCGTCCGAGCTTGGTATCCTGGGCTGAACTTGGCCCAGCTGAGCACCTGGCAGCAGGAGGCCGGTGAAGAACTGGTGGCGGTGCGGCCGGCTATCATCCAGCGCGCCTCGGCGATCGCCGATTACACCGACACCAGTGCCTTTGCCCCTGAAGTAAATGATGACCGCGTAGCTCAGCCGGAGGAGTGGTTTGGGCTGAACCCGGCAGAAGGTGAAGACTCGGCGGAAGAGATTGCTGCCAGCGACGAGGGCAAAGAGGAAGAGGGGGAGGATGGCGAAGACATCGTGCCAGACGGCGAAGCGACCAGCTAGCCTCAGCTTGATCGTGCCTCCAGCAACGAGGTGCGTGCAAGCGCGCCTCCTGCAAGAGGTGACTAACATGCCGAGACTCGCAAGCCGGCCACTCCTCCAGCTGGCACTGCCATCTCCACCAACCTGCCCGACTTGCCTGTTGCTCCCTTGGCCTGATCCGCCGTGTTTATTTTCCTGCTCGTTACTCTTTGAAGAACTTTTATTAAATTTGCGCAGTTCCACCCACTGGGGGTGTATTCAAATTATGTTGAATGCTGGCCTTTCGAAGGCCTTTTGTGTAAATATAATCATGCATGTGTTTGGCTTCCATTCATGTTTGCTTTTCATCCTTTTGGCGGTTTCCTTTGCCGCCTTCCCTTGGTCGCCGCCTTCCCAGTCGGACAGCTGCTCTGCAGTTTGTGGCTAGGGAAGAACTTGGCCGTTTTGGGAAGACAAGTACTCGAGCTTTCTTAGATTGTAGCAAGGTGAACGGGAAGCCGGCCAGCCGGCTTCTCTGACAGCCGGTCGGCGGGGTGGGAAGCCGACTTGTGTTATATAAGTTCGTTAGTCCTTAGTCATTTTTCATGTGGGCATCCTTTCCTGTCTTTGGCTCTTGCCAGCCGGACAGTGGATTCTTCGAGCTGCGACTTTCGACAAGAGAGGGCTTGGGTGCCGGCACACTACTTGTCTGACTGCAAGTAGAACTTGAATATAACTCGAGGTGGCAAGTCCCCGGGCCGACTGGTCGAACCCGCTGCCAGACGAGAAAAATGAATGTAGTAACATAATCATAGGCATGATACGCATCATTCATAGATAAAAGAGGGTAGTCCCCGAGTGTTCCTCGGGGGGGGCCCGTTGTCTCGTACTTAATACAAAAGGTAGCGTGGTACATACTGCATTTTAACTGTAAAATCTTTGGAGGAGATTGGCGTTCCATGGTCGTTACGACTCCTTGCCGGAATCATCTCTCTTGCGTGCATTCGGCTTCTGCGCGTCGATCAGGTAGTAGGAGTCGTTGCCTAAGGCTCTGCTGATGATGAAGGGGCCTTCCCAAGGGGCCGAGAGCTTGTGCTGGCCGGCTGTTCGCTGGATCAGCCGGAGCACAAGGTCACCCTCTTGGAAGGATCTTGGCTTGACCTTCCGGTTGAGGTAGCGGCGTAAACCCTGCTGGTAGATGGCGGACCGGCTGAGGGCTAACAGCCGGCTTTCTTCCAGCAGGTCGACGCCGTCTTCTCGTGCTTCCTTGGCCTCTGCCTTCGTGTACATGGTGACCCGAGGTGAGTCGAACTCGATGTCAGTTGGGATGACAACCTCGGCCCCATATACAAGGAAGAAAGGGGTGAAGCCGGTTGACTTGTTCGGGGTAGTGCGCAGACTCCAGAGGATAGCCAGCAGCTCATCTAGCCAACATCCGTCCGAACGCTCCAGTGGCACGACCAGTCGGGGTTGATGCCGGAGAGGATGAGGCCGTTTGCTCGCTCAACTTGGCCGTTTGACTGTGGGTGGGCAACAGACGCTAGGTCCAGTCGGATGCCCTGTGTCGCGCAGAAATGTGCCAGTGCTCCCTTGGCAAAATTCGTGCCATTGTCGGTGATGATGCTGTGTGGTACACCGTACCGAGTTGTAATATCTACGATGAATGTCACGGCAGTCGGCCCATTCAGCTTCCTGATCGGCTTTGCTTCCACCCACTTGGTAAATTTGTCCACAGTGACGAGCAGATGTGTCATGCCACCGCGTGCCATCTTGAATGGGCCCACCATGTCCAGCCCCCAGACGGCAAAAGGCCAGGTGAGGGGGATGGTCTTGAGTGCAGAAGCTGGCAGGTGTTGCTTGGAGCTGAAGACTTGGCACCATTTGCAGTGTTTGACTAATTCCTTGGTGTCATCCAAAGCAGTCGGCCAGAAGAATCCATGGCGGAAAGCTTTGGCGACATGTGACCTTGAGGCCGCGTGGTGGCCGCATTCGCCTTGGTGAATGTCCTTGAGGATTGTCATACCCTTCTCTGGCTCGACGCAGCGCTAGAAGACTCCAGTGACGCTACACTTAACGAGCTCTCAGTTAACTATTGTGTATGCTCCGGCTCGGCGTTGGACTTGTCTTGCTGAGATCTCGTCAGTCGGTAGCTCTCTGTTTACCAGGAAGTTGAGGATGGGCTGGGCCCATGATGGAGCTGTGACTTCTTCTATTGCCAACACGGCTACTGCAACCAGGGCGGGTGGGCTGGGTGGTGAAGAGTTGGAGTCGGCCACCGCCTATTGTGTCGATGCAGTCCCCGGGCCGACTGCCGTAGTCCCCGGGCCTGGTGCGACTATGGTAGTCCCCGGGCGGCCTCTCGAAGTCCCCGAGCCGCCTGCTCGGTTCCCCGAGCCGGATCCGACTGCGTCGGGGTCAGGCGGTACGAAGATGGAATCAGATTCGGGAGACGGCTTGATTGACGGCTTGAGGAGGCATTGGAGAGAGACGCCGGTTGGTATAGCTTGTCAGGTGGAGCCTATTCGTGCTAGGGCATCTGCTTGCTCGTTGTCGGCCCGTGGCACATGGAGGAACTCGCATCCTTCAAAATATCCACTGGTTTGTTGAACGAGGAAACGGTAGCTCGCCATGTTTGCGTCCTTGGCGTCCCATTCGCCGGATGATTGTTGGAGTACCAGGTCCGAGTCGCCATAGCACAGGATCCGGCGGATGCCGAGTTCTTTGGCTAGCCGGAGCCCGTGTATGAGCGCCTCGTACTCGGCCACATTGTTGGAGGCGGCAAAATGAATTTGCAATGTGTATCTGAGCTTGTCACCTTTGGGAGAGGTGAGGACGATGCCGGCTCCCAAGCCGGTGCGCATCTTGGACCCATCGAAGTGCATCCGCCAATGAGTGGAGTCGGGTGCCGGCGGCAGGTAATGGGTCTCGGCCCAGTCGACAAGGAAGTCGGCAAATGCCTGGGAGTTGATGGCGGTGCGAGGCTGGTAGAAGATTGTGTAAGGAGCCAGTGCAATGGCCCATTTTGCCACCCGGCCGGATGCATCCCGGCTACCTATGATCTCGGCGAGCGGGGCAGTACTACGACCGTGATGGGGCGCTCTTGAAAGTAGGGCTTGAGCTTCTTGGTGGCGAAGTACACGCCACAGCACATCTTCTGGTAGTGCGGGTAATTCTGCTTCGAGGTGGACAGTACTTCGCTTAAATAATACACCGGCCTCTGGACTAGCTGAGCTCGGCCTTCTTCTGGGCGCTGAAACACGATAACGGTGCTGACCACCCGGCTAGTAGCGGCAATGTAAAGGAGCATGGGCTCTTTCTTAGTCGGTGCCGCCAAGACAGGTGGCGTGGCCAGCATCTTCTTTAGCTCGTGGAAATCTTGGTCTGCTTGGTCGTTCCACTCGAAGTGAGTGGACTTCTTCATGAGTTGGTACAGGGGGAGAGATTGCTCTCCGAGCCGGCTGATGAAGCGGTTCAGGGAGGCCAGGCATCCGGTAAACTTTTGGACGTCTCGTAGCTTGGTGGGGATCTCCATTCTCTCTATGGCCTTGATCTTCACCGTTGCATTCGACGCCGCATTCGGAGACCAGGAAGACTAGAAGCTGGCCGGCTGGTACTTCGAACACGCGTTTCTCGGGGTTGAGCTTGATCTGAAACCGGCGCAAGTTTTCAATTGTCTCTCTGAGGTCTCCCAGCAAGGTGCCGCGCTTCTCCGTCTTCACCACAATATCGTCTACATAGATGTGGGCATTTTTGCCGAGCTGCTTGAGGAGGCATTTCTGCATGCAACGCTAAAAAGTGGCACCGGCATTTCTCAAGCCAAATGTCATAGTCAGGTAGTAGAAAGCTCCGAATGGTGTGATGAAGGCGGTCTTTAGGCGGTTAGCTGGATCCAACTTTATCTTGTGGTAGCCTGAGTAGGCATCCAAGAAGCTCAACAGCTTGCATCCGACTGTGGAGTCTATCACTTGATCAATCCTTGGCAGAGCGAAGGGATCTTTGGTGCAGGCTTTGTTGAGGCTGGTGTAGTCTATACACATGCGCCACTTGTTATTCTTCCTCAGCACGAGGACCGGGTTGGCAAGCCATTCTGGGAAGAACACCTCCATAATGAAGCCGGCTGCCAGAAGTCGGGCTATCTCCTCTCCTATAATTCTTCTATTTTCCTCCGACAGTCGGCGGAGGGGTTGCTTGACTGGTTTTGCATCTGCTCGGACGTGTAACTTGTGCTCGGCGAATTCCTTCAGAACACCCGGCATGTCCTTGGGGGACCATGCAAAGATGTCCCGATTCTCACAGAGGAAATTGATGAGCTCGCCTTCCTATTTGCTATATAGGTTTGCCCCAATGACGGCAAACCTTTCTGGGTTCTCTAGGTCCAGAGGTATCTTCTTCGTTTCTTTGGCCGGCTGGAAAGAACCTTGGGCATCATATTCCTTGGGGTCGGGGGACAGGGCCGGCTGCTTGCCGGCCATGGCCACGGCTCGATCCAGCATCTTCTTCTCTTCAACGATCACAAGGGCCTCGGCCAGCCGGCTGCTAGCTGTCGCACACTCGGAGGATGTCTTATAGTTGCCGGCTATGGTGATGATGCCCTTGGAACTCGGTATCTTCATCTTGAGGTAGGCGTAGTGGGGTACAGCCATGAACTTGGCCAGAGCAGGTCGGCCAAGCAACGCGTGGTAAGGGCTCTCCAGATCCACTACTTCAAACCATACCGCTTCTCGGCGGAAATGATCCTTGTCCCCAAAGAGAACATCTATCTTGATCTTGCCGATTGGTGAGCAGGACTGGCCGGGTATGATGCCATGGAACATGGTCCGACTAGGCATGAGCTGCTTCGTCTTGATGTTCAGCTTCTCCATGGTGTCACGGTACAGTATGTTGATGCTGCTCCCGCCATCTATCAGCACGCGGGAGAAACGGGCAGCCCTCGTTTCTGTTGTGAGGGTGGCGTCCAAAACCAATGCGTAAGAGCCAGGATACGGCATCACCTCTAGGTGATCGGCCCAGCTCCAGCTGATAGGCCTTTCTGACCAGTGCATGAACTCAGGGTTGTTGGAGGCGACCGCGTTGACTTCTTGGTGCTGTCGACGCCGGCTGCGCCGGTCTTCGGGCTGGCTTGTAAAGACAACGTAGGCGGCATGCTCGTTGGGGAACTCGTCTTGAACGGCCCCGACTGCTGGTCGAGCGGCCGGCTGCTGAGGGGCCGGAGGCGGCTGACCAGCAGGCGGAGGCGGCACCAGCCCTTCGCCTTCGGAGATTCGTGTGAGCAAGTGGCATTTCCGGGTCGTGTGGTTGGATGGCTTCGCGCCGTTGTGGAACTTGCAAGGGGCATCCAGGGCTTGCTAGTAGGAGAAAGCCGGCTGCCAAGCCGGCCTGCCGCCCTTCTGCTTCTTGGGCGCGGGCCGCCCCTCGGGTTGTTCGTCTTTGACTGTAGCCACCTGCCGACTGGTGGAAGGCGGCATAGGGGCCTTGCGCTTGTTGTCGTTCTGGTATGGGCGTTGGCTGGAGTCTCCAGCCGGCGTCTTGGGAGTCGGAGTGAGCACCTTCCCGGAGGCGTCTACTCGGAGCTCGGTCTTCATTGAAGAGTCGGCCGTGGCATACTTGTTTGCTGTGACCAGCATCTCGTAGAGGGTAGTAGGCTCGTCGCAAAGGAGTCGGTGCTTGAGGAGGGTGCCTTCTCGGCACCGGCGTTGAAGTACTCTATGGCTTGAACCTCGTGCACCCCTTCGCAGGAATTGCGGAGCTCGGCCCAACGCGTGAGGTAGTGGCGAGTTGATTCATTGGGCTGTTGAACACACAAGGAGAGCTGTCGGGGCTTGGGAGCCCGCTTGTAGGTGTTGGTGAAATTGCGAATGAAGGCTTCTGTGAAGTCTACCTAGCTGTTGACGCTGTAAGGCTTGAGGCTGTTGAGCCAGGTGCGCGCCGTGGCTTGGAGCATGAGGGGGACATACTTCATGGCAACACGCCTGTTGCCGTTTGCTATGCTAACCGCAGTGGAGTAGTCGATCAACTAGTCTTCCGGCTTCACGGAGCCGTTATACTTGGGCGTGTCTCTTGGGAGCGAGAACCCTTTGGGGAAAGGCTCGTCGCGGATGCGGGGGCCAAAGAAAGGCGGGCCGACATCGTCTTCTTCTTCTAGCGCCAGGGATCGCGCTAGGCGGTCGATCCGATGGCGGGCATCATTCTCGCCGACTCCTTCGCGGCGGCCTAGTCGGCCGCTGAGAGTCGGATGCGTGACAGGCGGCGGGGTGGGATATCTCTTCCCATGCAGCGGAGGAGGAGGCGGGTTGCCTCGTCGTTCCACAGCTCGAGGGCGGCCTTCTGCGTCGCGCTCGATTGAGATTCGAGTCCGACTACGGCTAGCAGCCGACTCCTTTTCTTGCATTGCACGGGTGTTGCCCGCAGTCGGCGTCCGTGACGTCGCACCACGCTCTCGGCGTGGGGGAGGACTTTCAGCACGGACGCCGGCTTCATGCCGCTCTGCGGCCGCGTCGATCAACTGCTGGATGTGTCTGGTCATGTAGGGGAGCTCGTCGGCCCCCAGTCCATTCAGCTCGTCCACGGCCGACTGGGCGGCGCGTAGGTTCTTGAGGGGCGTGGCATAGACTGGGCGGTCTGCTGCCAACATGTTGGAGATGGTCGCGCCGTGCTTCCTGACGATGCCGACTCAGCTTGGCCCGTCAGGAGGCGGCGTGCCAAAGGCGGCGCGGTCGACTTCACGATGGTGAGCCTCAGTGAGGCATCTCATGGAAGCTAGCTTCTGGCCTTCCGCAATGAGGGCGAGGCGGCGTGCCTCTAGTGTTTCGGCGTCGGCGTTGGTCGGAATGGGGGCGGACAAGTCGTGCAGCACCGCTTGCAGGGCGTCGTGGGCGTTCTCGCCAGAGGCGACACCATGGCTGATGACGAATACCTCGGTGACGGTGCTGCCGCAGCTGTCGGCTTGAGGAAGAGGGTCGTTGAAGATCACTACGTTGGTGGGGAAAGTGTCAAGCGATGTCGTGTCGGATTCGATGAGCATCGGGTCGGTGGAGCCTACCGACTCCAAATCCGCAGCAGGCTCGCTGGAGACGTGGAGTTGGTCGAGGAGGCTGACGAGGTGGCTCTCAGGGCAGCCTGTGCCCACGTCGGATGCGGGCTCGTCGGAGATGCGTGCCTCGCCAAGAATATCGGGGAGGCATCTCGCCGTGCAGGCGTCGGCGACACCTTGCAGCACGTCGGGGCAAGCGCCATCGGGCGTGCCGGGCTGGCTACGCTCGTTGGGGAGGAAAAAAGTTCCCGTCCAGAGCAGGTCTCCGGACGACGGTGCACCTGGCCCCACAGTGGGCGCCAGATGTCGGGTGGTAGGTGCGACATATGCCAAAGGGTGGCTTATCATTGTGGGAGCCAATAAAACATCGCCGGTGCCTGGAAATGGGATGAGGCGGAGACATGCACGCCGGCGGATCATACCCAGCTTCGGGGCTCTCCAGGGAGATAATACCCCTACTGCTGCTCTGCGGGGTCTCCACATGATCACTAGATCAACAAGTAACTACAAGAGGCTCCTTGAGCTGTTCGGCGAGAGGAAGAAGTAGGGCAAGGCTAGCTCTCTTCTCCCCTCAATGTGGTGTCTAAAACTATTAGAGATCTACCCTTTGCATGGGTGCCCTGGGGGGTTTATATAGGCCTACCCCCTAGGGGTACAATGGTAATCCGGCTGGGCACGGGCCCTAGCCGTCAGTGTCTATGTTCGCCGGCTTCTCCACCGGCCGCTGGGGCCTGCCGACTGGTGGTTCCCGCCAGCTGCCGGCTTCCTGGCCGACAAGCAGGTCCCACCGCTCGGGGGTCCTGTCGGGGGCTGGTTACTGTTGCCTCGCTCCTGATGACGAGGGCTTTGTCATTGTAAGGATGGCTATAGTGCCGCCGCCTGGCGGGCATTCATTGTAGCCTTACCTCGTCTTGTCCCCTTAATGGGGCGCCTCCTTCGAGGGAGGGAGCAAGCCGGCTATTGGGAGCCAGCCACATCCCAGGCCGACTGGGGGAGGCCTGGCCGCCTTCGGGCGTCTCTCTGGCTGAAGGGGCCCGCCGCCTGCGGGCCGTACTGACAGCTTGTCGTGGGTGACGTCGTGGTCAAGATGGCAACAGTGCCGTGCCGGGAGGGTGGTGGCTGCCCCGTACGGCGCACTGTGGCCATGCGTTCTCCGGGATTCGGGGGTGGCAGGCTACACTGTAGCCACGCCCCGTCTCATCGCCATTATGTGGGTGCAGAGTTTGAGGGCACGGTCTTGGCCGCCTGCTGGGGGCCGACTCCTTGGTGTCGGGCTTCTCGTGGCCGGCTTCTTGGAGTCGGCCCTCTCATGGCTTTCTTCACGAGGGTTTAGGGTCGGGCGCCTCCCAGTAGTCTGCCTGAGAGACTGCCAGCGAGGGGAAGGCGGCCCCACGCCTTGGCTGCTCGAAGGCTCGATCGGCCTGTAATTTTTCTGAAGAGCCAGGGGAGCCGGCTAGGCTACCCGTGGTCATTTACTCCGACACAGGTGCAGTTAAGTCTGCGAGGGAGAGGATAATCAAACTTCTCGTTAATGTACGAGTTGACGTGACACATCAAAGCACTGCACTCGATATATTTCAATAATTTGCATTTATCGATGCATTAATTACAACGCATGCATGCATGCCGTGACTCTCCTTTTGATACTTGCATGTGTTGATTTAATGCACCTTGAAGTAGTATAAAATATGTGACGGTAAAGCTTTGTAACCCGGCCCAAGTCAAGAGATGGTTGTGCACGAGGACGGCGAGATCATGCAGACCGAACAGGACCCGACGATGGAGCTCTCTAAGGTGTCGATGGACCTCACCGTGCTCCACTGCCCCTTGTGCCTCCGCCCCTTGACGCCTCCAGTGTATGAGGTTCGAATACACCTTGTCCGTTCGACCGATTGAGCAAGGTGCATGTTTCTTGATTGATGTGATGTTCAATTGATTTCTGCAGTGCAAGGGAGGGAACCTAGCCTGCGCGGACTGCCGCGTCGAGCGCCTCGAGAACCAGCGGCAGTACCAGAAGTGCGAGCGCGGCGGTGGCTTCGACGTGCGGAACACGGTGGTGGACTCCGTCCTTTCATCGGTGAGGGTGGAGTGCCCGCACAAAGGCTATGCGCTCTATGTCACTTACCACAAACTCGCCGATCACCAGAGCGTGTGTCCGCTCGTGCCCTGCAAATGCCCCATGCCCGTCTGCGGCTACGAAGGCCCGCCACCGGCGCTCTACCACCACATCAGCACCGCGCATCCCATGCCCAGCACATGATCCAGTACGGCAAGGTGCTCCAGCTGCAAGTGCCACTGTCGGAGCCATGGCTCTTGCTGTTCGCGGAGGAGGACTGCAGCGTGTTTTTCTTGGTCAGCGGCGTGCTCAACATCGGTGCGCCTATCACCGTGTCGGTCGTCTGCATCAGAGCGGGGGCGTCCCCACTGTCGCACTACGTGGCCAAGCTGTGGGCGAACGGCCCGTCGGGGGAGCCCAAAGGCACGACCGACGCCGTCAAGGTGGAAATGGAGGTGACAAGCAGCAAGGATCCCGACAACGTTGACTTGCAGGAGCTGACCTTGACAGTTCCGCCCAAGCTGCTGGCCGGGGCTAAGCTTGTGTCCCTCCACATTCAGATTGACAAGCTCACGTACTAAATGTTTCTACAGTCCCTTCTGTTTATCTTAGTAATATGCTAATATAGGGATTACCTTGGTTCTAGCACGGATGTTTGGCCTTTGTTGGCCTCTTGGGATGTTGCGATTTCAATCTGGTAGCTTTTAGTCCTTCGTGTTAGGCTGGAGTTGTGCTGAAGTTCTTGTGCGTTGTGGTGGTTTTCAGTAATGAAAATTAGAAGGGGCAAGCCCTTCTTTGATCAAAAAAAAATATTTAATCGTCCTTATATATTCATCAGTCTTGCTATAAGTCGCAGTAGATGCTATATAGGTCCGTCGGATCTTACATCAAGATCCGTGCTTTCAGATTTTCTTTTTTCTCTCTTAAATCTCAGTCGAGTGAGACATAGCCACGCCATTAAACAGAGGCTCGGGCGCCATTAATGGAGACCTTGGGAGAGAGGTGGACGACAGATAGAGGTCAAAGGGCTCTCCTCCCGATAAGCACGCGCAGGGGTCTGATCGCACGCCTCTCGTACTCAAAAAGCTACCCTGCACGACGCCTCCTAGCTAATGAAAAATGGGGACGCGTGGCGGCACGTAAATGGTACTAGTAAGTAGAACGCCCACGGTTTCAATAATACTTGTGTTTCTGATTTTAACGTGATAGCACTTGTTCCTAAATGACTTTGTTAATTGTTAATGTGTGCGCCTTCACAAATCGGACTGCAAATTTACCACAACATGTTGGTGCCATGTCATGGCACCAAGCCAAGTTTCATTATTTTCATGCGTGTTTTGGATTTACATGAATTAAAAAACTAAGTTTCCTAATGTTTCCAACCCAGCCACGACCCCCAGAATTTTGAATTTGATTCCCATTTCTTGCATGGAACCTAGAAATTTACCCGAGGACACACATGTGATTTTTCAACCAACTTTGGTGCACTGGAACATGTGCTTGTATTTCAAATTTGAATTATGCACACAAAGGTGACACGTTCCCTCCCAGAACCACGAGCCTTCTTGAGAGAAGCTCCGATTGGCAAGCTTATACCAAAATTTGTTCCTATTCGGCCATTTTTTTACCATGGCATGGTACTACCATGACATGACACCATGCCAAGTTTCATGATTTTAAAACCAAGTTTCTCAATGTTCTCGGCCGAGCCACGATGCCCAGATGTTTGAATTTTATTCTCATTTTTTGCATGGGACCTACTACCTCCTTCCATCTATATAGGGCCTAATGTGTTTTTCAAGACAGTTTTTGACCATTGACAAGATTAATAGCACATGATATGTATACTATGAAAATTATATTATTGGAAGCTCCTTTGACATACAAATTTGAAGGTATGCTTTGTGTAAGTTGCATGTCATATATTATTGCTCTAACAGTTGGTCAAAGTTAGCCTCCAAAATCGCATTAGGACCTATTTAGATGGAAGGAGGGAGTAGAAATTCACCCGAGGACACAAATGTGATTTTTCAACCAACTTTGGTGCACGGGAGCATGTGCTTGTAGTTCAAATTTGAATTATGCACATTAAATGACCAAAAACTCAATTAATGTGTAAATAAGGCCAAACGAAGCTGGAATAATTCCAAAATGTAACAGGGCACTCATGTAGTTCTATGTTGCCTTTGTAAATAAACTCAAGGGGGACAACGTATATCGTTTCGCACTCAAAGGGCGCATGTTCCCTCTCAGAACCACGAGCCTTCTTGAGAGAAGCTTCGGTTTGCAAGAAGCTTATACCAAAATATGTTCCAATTTGGCCAATTTTTTTTACCACAACATGGTAGTACCATGACATGACATCCATGCCAAGTTTCATGATTTTCAGACGTGTTTTGGTTTTACAAGAATTTTAAAACCAAGTTTCTCAATGTTCTCGGCCGAGCCACGATGCCCAGATGTTTGAATTTTATTCTCATTTCTTGCATGGGACCTAGAAATTCACCCAAGGACACAAATGTGATTTTTCAACCAACTTTGGTGCACGAGAGCATGTGCTTGTAGTTCAAATTTGACTTATGCACATTAAATGACCAGAAACTCAATTAATATATAAAAAACGACAAACGAACCCGGAATAATTCCAAAATTTAACAGGGCACTAATGTAGTTCTATATTGCCTTTGTTAAGAAACTCAAGGGGGGGCAGTGTATATCGTTTCACACTCAAAGGTGGCACGTTCCCTCTTAGAACCACGAGCTTCCAAATCGGCCCAATTTTTTACCACCACATATTAGTGCCATGACATGACACCATGCCAAGTTTCATGATTTCCAGGCTAGTTTTGGATTTACATGAATTTAAAATCAAAGTTTCTCGATGTTCTCGGCCGAGTCATGACGCCCAGATGTTTGAATTTCATTCTCATTTCTTCCATGGGACCTAGAAATTCAACCAAGGACACACTTGTGATTTTTCAACCCACTTTGGTGCACCGGAGCATGTGCATGCAATTCATATTTAGATTATGCACATTAAAAGTCCGGAAACTCAATTAATGTATAAAAAGGCCAAATGAACCCGAACTAATTCCAAAATTTAACAGGCCACTCATATAGTTCTATGTTGCCTCTGTAAATAAAATCAGGGGGGAGGCAACGTATATCGTTTCGCACACAAAGGTGACACGTTCCCTCTCGGAACCACGAGGCTTGTTGAGAGAATCTCCGGTTTTGCAAGAGGCTTATACCAAAACTTGTCCCAATTCAGCCAAAAATTATACATATGAAAACAAGGTTTAAATTATCCCAAATATCACGCTACCTAGACCAATAATGTACTATGATTTGAATTCAACATAAAATGGATACAAATATTTTAATTGGAGAGCGTATGGTACATGTAGTTCATAGTGAAATATGATTACTGCTGTATGTTTGTTTTTTGTTATCAAGATAATATTTAAATTATTGTATAACTTGACAACAATCGTATTCAAATAAGGAAAATTGATTCAAATTTAGTCCATATAATAGACGACAATATATATGTTCACATGGTGGAGTAAAATGTTCATATATGATGGAAGATCAAAATGTACGACTACATCAATTATAAACCGCAAGGTCACCTAACGATATATTCGAATTCAACATAACGTGGATTCAAAAATTGAAATTCGAGATCATGGCATCTGTAATCATATAAAAAGGGACATTACTCTTTCTTTGGTGGGAATTGATTTGTTTTTTGTTGTTGTTGAGGGAAGTGCGAATCGATTTGGTACTGTGCAGGGTAATCTTGTTCTCTTGATTTTTTTTACATTTTTCTTGTAGTTTCTATAGAAATATAGTAAAAGGGGACATGACTCTCTTGTGTCTTGTATGAATTGTTTTTTTACACGTTAAGTTTGTTCTGCCGAACAAGGAATCCACACCTTGTTACCCCGAAATATTCAAGCTCGAGTATCTTTTGTCTCACCTGCTTTGAAACTCCCGCTTCTTCAACCCGCACCGCGCCTTGTTATCCCAAAATTTGGACGCGCGCGAACTCCCTCCTCATCCGAAATCGCTCCCGCAGCCCAGACACGCGAAATCCCCCTTCTACGCCTTAGCCGAAAATGAAGCTCCACGCCGCGGTGTCAAAACCGGTGGGGGTGCGCAGGTAACTTACCCTACATTTT
>NC_057804.1:10226505-10232011 GCF_018294505.1 Triticum aestivum
GCGAAACCCCACGCTCCTCCGTCGGCCTCCCGACCGCCGCCCAGCCGGAGACTCTTCGCCGACTACGTCGTCCACCGCAACAGCTCGCCATCCCTCATCCACTGCACCGGATGAGGATCCGTTGTCGATCTCGTCGTCCCGCCGGATCAGCCACTCCGTCCTCCACCTCCAAGGAGCTGCCCCGATGTTCGCCTCGTTTATCGCGCCACCTCAATCCCCACAATGTCGTCTTGACCTGCCCCACCGGAACCGCAGCACCCTCACCAATTCCTCCGATGAAGTCGAGGCCAACTCGGTGCCACCAAGGAGGTTCTGCACTCACCGCTGCATTTTATATTTTATTCGATCTCACGGGGCTGCCGGTGCTCGATACCGAGCAGACATAGCGTGTCTCCATCAACGGCGCCGTCGCTAGCCACATCATCCACGGCGTCTCTCCCCCATGTCGTTGCTTCCTCGGTGGCGACTTCCACAATGGCACTAGTTGCAGCTGCTCCGGCTCTCGCTCGCGCTGCAGCTTTGTTCTTGCTGTCAGTCGCGCTGTTGCACTGCTCATGCTTTCGTTCATGCTGCTGCTCTGCTCTTGCTCTCGCTTGTGCTGCTGTTGCTGCTGCATGTCCTTCGGCAGCTACAGGAGTTGCTGCTTTAGCACTCACTCGCGGTGCTACTGCATGACTTGCTCTCTGCTAGTGCGTTCCCTGCTCGAGCGTCTGCTGATTTAGATCACTGCTTCTCTGCTACTAGTGCTCGAATGCCCTAAACATCTATTGCAATGCTCTGTTACTAGTTCAATCAGTTTCGACAGTACAAGTCAGTTTCGACTGTGAAGTTCATTTTCTTCAGTTAAGTTTAGAGTGAACAGTACTTACAGCATCTGTCGGAGCGGCCGTGGTGCAGCTGATGCATTTTACATCTAGCAATTTTTGGTGATGTATTTTACATCATCTATTGCAGATGATATTAGGGTCCCACTTCAGGTTAACGTTGTCTGTCTTGTCATGCTTCAGCCTGGTCGCCGTACACCTTAGCGGAGCTGCTCCAACGACGGAACCGTCCATCACAGCGGAGCAATACCCTCGGCGCCGTTTCCAGAGGCCTCGGATCTTCATCCCCGCCTCCGATAGTCACACCAGCATCATCACCATCCTCCACGTCCAACCCAATGATGCCGAGGTCCACAAGGCTATGCCAAAGAGGTTGTACACTCGTCGCATCACTTTGTTTCTCCATTCCTCTGTTCTTCCAATTCATGTGAGCCAAACATCCAGGTTGACTGAAATCCTATGTTTCCAAATGCTCTGTTTTGCACGTGCATTCCTATCCTATTCCTGTGTTTTTCCTGTCCCTGCGTTTATAGAATCCTCCAATTCTAAGGAGCCCTTACAGATTTACTTCATTTTTAGATAGGCGTCAAAGAAAACTCTGTGTGTTATGTCCCGCTCCTGCCGTGGCATCATCCACCCCACCTGAGGTGCACCATCGACAGAAGCGTTCACTGCAGCAGAGATCTCTCCTGCAGGCTTGCTTTTGCCGCCTCAGATCATCTTCCCCATTGCCGGCAGCCACGCCAACTGCATTACCATCATCGAGTGAGCAGATGAACCTGAGGACTACACAGTTCCGGAAGAGAGGTCACAGTCTTTCGTGTTTGCTTACATTATACATCAGTTATTATTACCTGCTACTTTATCGTCCAATCTTGAGTTTTGAATTGCCCATGGGTCTCATATCGAGCCAGCAACGAATAGTATCTGTCTACTATCTGGTTCATCTGGGGTCTTCTATGTGGTTCATGTTGGGTGGGCAACAAACAATAGATGATCCATTATCTATCTTTTTAAATTGAAGCTACAATCTACCTGCTATCATTAGTTTTGGATCCATCCACTCGTTTGCTACCATCAGTCTTGATTTTTGCATGCACCCCTTAGGCCTTACAAAATCTAACTATTTTTTTATTATGCATGTCAGATATTGTACACAATCGTACTGAACATGTAGAGAAAAAGAGAAGACCATTGCATGCGAATATAATGTCATGCAGACGCCGCTCCATGGTGGGCGAAGTGCCGCCCCCCCCCCTCCTGCATTTCCAAATTGTATTCTAGAGGAAGATAACTGTTCAGATGGAGATTCAGAAGGAGCCGACCACGCCTGTTTACCACCTGAGGTGTTTGCTCTAACATGGCATGCTGATGTTGGTCATATCATGCATATGGCGCCTTGCATTGCTTACATTATACATCTTATATGTCATCAGCTATGTCATCAGCTTAGTTTAGATTTGGTTTGTGTGAATGCCACTTGTTTGGTTTCTATATCATACTCCCACCATTCCTATATATTTGTCTTTTTAGAGATTTCAACAAGTGACTACATACGGAACAATATGTGTGAATCTACACTCTAAAATATGTCTATATACATCTGTATGTGGTAGTCCATTTGAAATCTCCAAAAAGACAAATATTTACGAACGGAGGGAGTATATGGGAATTATGCAATGCCATCTTCTTTAGCCAGGCATCATATACGTGAATCATGCAATGCCATCCTGTTTAGCCAGACATCGTATATGTGAATTGTATCGTGCCATATTTTTTTCCGTAATGTATTCCATTTGTCAACAATGTTTATACATTCATCTACTCTTCCTGTGCATCAGCCATTTGAGTCGGTCATGGGAAAATCTGGAGTGAAAACAAGGTCTTCTGAGCAGTCAGTGCTACCTGTCGATGCAGATTTCTTGCTGGTTACAGATAGCTCCTCAGAGGAGGATTCAGAGAGAGATGACCAGTCGTATCCCCTCGCCCCCCGAGGTGCATGCTCTAACTTGGCTGGGTTATATTTCTCATATCATGCATATGGTGTCTTGCATTGCCATGCCATCTGCTTAGATTAGACATGCTTTGTGTGAATGCCTCATGTTTGCTTTGTATATCAGATATGTGAATTATGCAATGCCATGTTTATCAGCCAGTTATCATATATGTGAATTATGCACCGCCATGGAGCCAGGCATCATATATGTGGATTATCTCATGCCATCTTTTTTTCATTACGTATTCCATTTGTCGACAATCTGTGTATATTGAACTACTCTTCATGTGTATCAGCCATTTGAGCCGGTTATGGAAAAATCTGGAGTGAAAACAAGGTCTTCAGAGCAGGCAATGGTACCTGTTGAAGCATATATCTTGATGGTTACAGGGAGCTCCTCAGAGGAGGATTCAGAGACAGATGACCAGTCCTATATCCCACCTGAGGTGTATGCTCTAAGTTGCAATGTTTATATTTCGCATATGATGCATATGGTGTCTTGCATTTCTTAGTTTATACATCATATGCATAATATTGAATTCTATCTGCTTAGTTTAGAGATCATACATGCGAGTGCCAGCTGCTTAGTATATGAATCAATTATGTCAATTATATCATGGCATCTTGTGTACTTAGACAACATGTATGTGAATTATTTCATCCCAACCTATTTTAGAAAGACATCATATAGTTTTGTCATGTCATCCTGTTTAGGTACTCATCATATGTTGAATTATGCCATTATATCCTGTTAAGTTATCCATCATATATCTGAAACTGTGTCATGCTATCCTGTTTAGCTAGGCATCATATATGTGAAATTGTGTCATGATGTATTGTTTGGTTAGACAACATATATGTGAATTACCACATATGTCTCTCATACAATGTCTGTACATTCAATTTCTTTTCTTGTTTATCAGACATTTGAATTGGAGGGGGTGATGGCAGTATCTATGGGAGCAAAAACCCGTTCTTCACAAAATACAGTTGAGGGTATCCAGACAGCCGGACTATATCCTTTGTCCGGACTATTGGACTATGAAGATACAAGATTGAAGACTTCGTCTCGTGTCCGAATGGGACTCTCTTGGCGTGGAAGGCAAGCTCGGCGATACGGATATGTAGATATCCTCCTGTTGTAACTGACTCTGTGTAACCCTAGCCCCCTCTAGTGTCTATATAAACCGGAGGGTTTAGTCCATAGGACAACAACAATCATACCATAGGCTAGCTTCTATGGTTTAGCCTCTACGATCTCGTGGTAGATCAACTCTTGTAATACTCATATCATCAAGATCAATCAAGCAGGAAGTAGGGTATTACCTCTATCGTGAGGGCCCGAACCTGGGTAAACATTGTGTCCCTTGCCTCCTGTTACCATCTGCGCTAGACGCATAGTTCGGGACCCCCTACCCGAGATATCCGCGGCCAAGTATCCGGCTCCCTGCAGCTTCTTGATGTCCTCCTCCGTGACGGAGGATTTCATCCACTTGCCTCCCGCTCCGGACATGCTTGGGGCGGTTTGAGGAGAAAGGCGTAAACTTGGGTGTTGGAGCTCGAGTGCGCAAGAATGGATGAGCGAGGAGGTAGAAGGCATATGTGAAAAAGGGTGAACCCTTATCCCTTTATAAAGGCGGACGAAACTATACGCCCCTACTGGCCCAGTTAACTCGCTTATTCCCCAAGCGTCGCGATTGATGGCGCGGTTGGGTTACCCAGGCCCGTATTGATGAGAATCCCGTGATAAGGGGACGCAATCTCTGCTTCGACAAGACGTGCGAAAGAAACTGCCTCGCGATATGTGCCAAGGCTGGTTGAGAAAAATGGTTTGAATAATGGCCGGGCCGTGGTATGATGCCATGATATCAAGTGTGTCAGCAGATTAGATTGGTGGAAATATTATTCTCTCTATGGTGGTATGTGGAACTTGTTTTGCAGAGCCGGAAACTATTCTTGTGTTCAAGATCTTCTATGGAGTATTGGGAGGAGGAACCCGCCTTGCAATGCCGACACTACTAGGAAAAGCCCTACTAATGGCGCACCAGTTTTGCCTACTAATGGCGCATCACTGGTGCGCCATTACTAGCACGACATTAGTAATTTTTACTAATGGCGCACCACTGATGCGCCATTAGTCTCCGGTATACTAATGGCGCACCACTGGTGCGCCATTAGTATAGGCCACAGTGCGCCATTAGTATAGGCCACTGGTGCGCCATTAGTATAGGCCACGGTGCGCCATTAGTATTTTTGAATTTTGAAGGCGGGAAAATAGTAGTGGCGCACCGTCTAACCCCCACCGTGCGCCATTGCTATTTTTGAATTTTGAATTTGGATCTGGATCGTGATTTTTTTGCCCATTTTTTGCTAGTTTTTTTTGCTCGTTTTTTGGCACGATATTATTTCAAATTTTGTTCCTGTTTTTGGATCTTGTACGTTCTTTTGCCGTGTTCTTTTGCCGGAGAGGAGTTCGCCGGAGAGGAGGAGGAGGAGGTCACCGGAGAGGCGCTCGCCTACATCGCCGGAGAGGAGGAGGAGGTCGCCGGAGAGGAGTTCACCGAAGCATCGGAGAGGAGGAAGGAGAAACCATGAGGGAATGGGAGGAGAGGAGGGAGGAGGAGCTCACCGGAGAGGATGGAGGAGAAACCGTGAGGGGAGGGGAGGGGAGGAGAGGAGGGAGGAG
>NC_057804.1:10232449-10238030 GCF_018294505.1 Triticum aestivum
GAGGAGGAGGAGGTCGCCGGAGAGGAGAAGGAGGTCGCCAGAGAGGAGGAGAAGGAGTGGAGGAGAGGAGAGGAGGAGATGGAGTGGAGGAGAGGAGAGGAGGAGATGGAGTGGAGGAGAGGTGGAGTGGAGGAGGTGCGCCCAGCCATATATACGACATAGTAATGGCGCACGGTGGGCAGGTGCGCCATTACTAACTTTTTTTTATTTTTTTGACTTATTTTGAATTTTGAAGGCGGGAAGATACTAATGGCGCACCATGGGCCGGTGCGCCATTAGTAACTTTTTTTATTTTTTTTGACTTTTTTTGAATTTTGAAGGCGGGAAGATACTAATGGCGCACCATGGGCCGGTGCGCCATTAGTAACTTTTTTTTATTTTTTTGACTTATTTTGAATTTTGAAGGCGGGAAGATACTAATGGCGCACCATGGGCAGGTGCGCCCTTAGTAACTTTTTTTTATTTTTTTGACTTATTTTAAATTTTGAAGGCGGGAAGACACTAATGGCGCACCATGGGCAGGTGCGCCATTAGTGAGTTTGAATTCTTTTGAATTTTTTTGCCTCTCCAGATCTTAAAAGCCCCGTATCTTTTTTCCTGTTAGGTTTTTGAGGATTTTGAAAATGTTTAACGAGGTTCCCCCGGTTAAATTCGGATGTAACTTTTCGAGTAGATGATTTTTCATATAAAAAACCTTTTCATCCGAGTTAGTATGCAAAAGTTATGCCCATTTTGACAAATTCTCGAGAGATTTTGCAAATGAAGTCGAAATTCATATTTGCAAATTTTCCCAACAACTAGACCACATATCACATGGGAAACTTATTTTCTTTTATTTTTTTGACATTTTCATTATTTTCTTTTAATTTTTTTTAAAACTGAAAAGGCGATCCACCAGGGGGGTGCATTCGGTGGAAGTGGTGGCCAAGTTACTAATGGCGCACCGTGGCATGGTGCGCCATTACTAGTTCAACTAGTAATGGCGCACCACTCCCACGGTGCGCCATTAGTAGTTTTGACAAAAAAATTTAAAATTTTTTTTACTAATGGCGCACCCGCGATGTGGTGCGCCATTAGTATTTGGACAGTAATGGCGTACCAACACATGGTGCGCCATTAGTATATAGTAATGGCGCACCAAATGTCTGGTGCGCCATTACTGTCAATTCCATCTATAGCCCTTTTCCTAGTAGTGCGAAGACAATCTGTGCGCCGGACGCATCGTCATTGAAGCCTGGTTCAGGGGCTACTGAGGGAGTCCTGGATTAGGGGGTATCCGGACAGCCGGACTGTTGGACTATGAAGATACAAGATTGAAGACTTTGTCTCGTGTCCGGATGGGACTCTCTTGGCGTGGAAGGCAAGCTTGGCGATGCGGATATGTAGATCTCCTCCAGTTGTAACCGACTCTGTGTAACCCTAGCCCCCTCCGGTGTCTATATAAACCGGAGGGTTTAGTCCGTAGGACAACAACAATCATACCATAGGCTAGCTTCTAGGGTTTAGCCTCTACGATCTCGTGGTAGATCAACTCTTGTACTACTCATATCATCAAGATCAATCAAGCAGGAAGTAGGGTATTACCTCCATCGTGAGGGCCCAAACCTGGGTAAACATTGTGTCCCTTGCCTCTTGTTACCATCCGCCTTAGACGCACAGTTCGGGACGCCCTACCCGAGATCCGCCGGTTTTGACACCGACAACAGTGCTACCCGTCGATGCAGATAGAACCATGGTTGTACTAGCCCACAAACTAGCCCCACCACACATAATCGAGACTCTTCCAGATTGCACACTTACACCGTTGGGCAGAGAACCAGCTACAACCCATCTAACCGCAACCCCAGCGGATAGTAACCCACTTATAGTTGATAAAGCACCATGTCCACCACAGAGTACCCCCACACGAGCAGTTTGTAAAGCTACTGCAGTGCCAAAAGCACGAAGACCACTACAGCTAACCCAAACTCCATGTTTAAAGCAGAAGAGCAACTGTTCTCAGGTCAGATTCCGTAGCTATGGTCCATACTCCTTTGCTGTTGCATCACTGTATTTACTCATACCAACTACTTTTGAATTTGAAGGATCCAATTGAAACTCCAATGGCGCAATGGGTATGTTTTAAACCTATTTCGTTAACTGGATTGCTGCTCTAACTTCTTGCTCTATGTTGATTTCAGTTTAAGTTGTATAAACAGTTATGTTCTCATGTGATGCACATTACAAGTGCTGCAAATGCTGTGTAGTTTCTCACACTTATATTCTGTCTATGCTACTGTGTCTTAAAAATATATGAGTTGAACTGTGTCTCTATCTTGATTAGGGAACATAAACTAGAATGATATGGACAATACAGTGACCATAGTACATAGATATATGTTTGTTTCATGCTGTTATCATGTCAACCTTACTACTGAACCGGTTTACCAAAATGAATTTCGTATACTACAAGCTAAACCTGTGATGTGTCTGCTTGATTCTCTTGTAGTATGCAAACAGAATATTGAAGAAGAGCACCCCACTATGCCATGGTAGAGAAAGTAATGCAGATAAGGTTCAAGATAGTGAGACAACCCTGTTGGTATCCAAGAAAGGTAATAAAAACGATCTTGTAGACAGTGAGAAAACCCCACAGTCCTGTGTTGATGTAGTGTTCGAGTTACTGGCCAGTACCGCTGGCACAAGCTCTTCGAACTCGCTGCCTGAATCACTTCAGCTTCTTCAGTCTCAGCTACGAGTTGAAAGGCATCAGTCAGCTGTGTTGCGGCAAGAAGCCGAAGGACTGAGGAAGTCCCTGCAGAATTCAGATGCGTACTTTCTTGTGCAACAGCAAGCGCTAGAGGATTTAAGCGCCAAACAAGAGAAAGTTAATAAGCTTGCTAAGCATCTTGCCAGCATTATGGGAACCCAGGATATTGTTTCTTGAACTCTTCTGAAGTGTTTTCAGTTCTGGACTTGTTTTGCTGTGGCGTTTATATGATACTTTGTTCCCTATATTTGCACTGGTGGCGAACTTTGATGCCCAGTGGATGTAATATGTGTAATAGCCGTGATAGCCTAGCATAAGTTGCTTGGTTATTTATTTCCTTGTTGTCTTGTTTATTTGTTTGCTTGTAGTCAGTGCAGTTCTTTTTCCGCGGTTTGCTAGTGGCTACAATAACCTATTTTTAAAAACTAGGCCACAATAACCATGGGCTAATATTTACTGTAGAGACACTGGGCCTCCTACGGGCTGTAGAAACAGTGGGCCTTCTACGGGCCGTAGAAACAATGGGCCTTCTACGGGCCGTAGAAACAATGGGCCTTCTACGAGCCGTATCATCAATGGGCCTTATACAGGCCGTATGATCGATTGGCCAAACATGGGCCAATAACAGGCCGCATTATGGCCGTGAACAGGCTAGAGTTGGAATCGTCCGTTCATGGGCCGACCATAACGGGCCATCGTTAATAGGCCGTATTTGATGACGCTAAGAAAACGGCCCAACGTATTAACGGACCACAAACAGGCCAATTGTAACCATGGGGTGAATTTGGCCCACAAGCAGAAAATGACAGTAATGGGCCATAAGTAAACGAATGCTGGAAATGAGCCCAAGAATAAATGGGCTCTGAGAAGGCCGAAAGATAACATGGGCTGGAAACGGCCCAACGGAATAATGGGCTGTTAATGGGTATAAAGTGATACACTGTTCATTACGGGCCAGTTTCACCACGGGCTGTTAATGGGTGTAAAGTGATACAGTGTTCATTACGGGCCAGTTTCACCACGGGCCGTTAATAAGCCAACAGTTACATAGTGCCTCATATGGGTTGAAAGACGTCATGGGCCATACATGGGCCAGAAGTGAAAATGGGCTGGAATCATATTGGATGGCCCAGATGACACTACTGGGCCTAATTCAGATAGGGCGTAACGGGCCTTGGGTTAGCGGGCTGTAAATGGGCTATATGCGAACAGGCCGTTAACAGGCTTTCCATGGGCCGGCTCGCCACCTTTTGACCAAGTCAAACGGGCTGGCCTTTTCACAGGAATGGGCCTCTATTGGGTCGTGCCACGTGTCTATGTATCATGGGCGCCTTCTGTACAATGATTGGATGACATCTGTCCCAACGATGAGCTAACACGTGTTTCCTCCAGCCAATGATGATTTTACACATGGAAAATCCCCATTGGTCGGGGCTGTTAACGGGTTATCGGATCCAAAACCCGACCCGATAGCTTCACGGCGTTCCGTTACGGTGGATGCCACGCGTCGGTCACCCTTGATGAAAGCACTTCTGTGACGCGTGATTTTGCGTCATGGAAGTGCACACTTCCGTGATGATAATTTTGGTAATGTCATGGAACACTTCTACGACAGCACAGGTATGACTATCTAGATTTTGTCATAAAATCATCATGGATGTACATGCATGACAAAAAACGCGACCTACTGTGACAAACACATATCATCACGGAAGTGTATTTTTTGTAGTGCAAGCTTGCCTTCCACGCCAAAGAGAGTCCCATCCGGAAACCGGACGAAGTCTTCAATCTTGTATCATCATAGTCCAACAGTCCGGCTAAAGTATATAGTCCGGCTATCCGAGGACCCCCTAATCCAGGACTCCCTCAATTCATGCTAGAATCGTATTGACCGGAAACATAATACATGTGTGAATACATAGACAAACAGAGTGTCACTAGTATGATTCTACTTTACTAGCTTGTTAATCAAAGATGGTTGAGTTTCCTAGCCATAGACATGAGTTGTCATTTGATTAACGGGATCACATCATTAGGAGAATGATGTGATTGACTTGACCCATTCTGTTAGCTTAGCACTTGATCATTTAGTTTACTGCTATTGCTTTCTTCATGACTTATACATGTTCCTATGACTATGATATTATGCAACTCCCGAATACCGGAGGAACACTTTGTGTGCTACCAAACATCACAACGTAACTGGGTGATTATAAAGGTGCTCTACAGGTGTCTCCGATGGTACTTGTTGAGTTGGCATAGATCAAGAATAGGATTTGTCACTCCGATTGTCGGGGAGGTATCTCTGGGCCCTCTCGGTAATGCACATCATTATAAGCCTTGCAAGCAATGTGACTAACGAGTTAGTTACGGGATGATGCACTATGGAACGATTAAAGAGACTTGCCGGTAACAAGATTGAGCTAGGCATTGAGATACTGACGATCGAATCTCGGGCAAGTAACATACTGATAACAAAGGGAACAATTTATGCTGTTATGCGGTTTGACCGATAATGATCTTCGTAGAATATGTAGGAACCAATATGAGCATCCAGGTTCCGCTATTGGTTATTGACCGGAGATGAGTCTCGGTCATGTCTACATAGTTCTCGAACCCGTAGGGTCCGCACGCTTAACGTTCGGTGACGATCGGTATTATGAGTTTATGTGTTTTGATGTACCGAAGGTAGTTCGGTGTCCCGGATATGATCACGGACATGACGAGGAGTCTCGAAATGGCCGAGACATAAAGATCGATATATTGGAAGCCTATATTTGGACATTGGAATGGTTCCGGATGATATCGGGCAAATGCTGGGTTACCAGGGGG
>NC_057804.1:10238309-10261666 GCF_018294505.1 Triticum aestivum
GACAAGGAAGGGGGGGGCGACACCCCCCTTTTTTTCCTTCCCCCTCTCTCCTCCTTCCTCCCTCCTACTCCTCCTCTTGGAAGGGGGGGAGTCCTACTCCCTGTAGGAGTAGGACTCCCCGGGGCGCGCCATAGAGACGGCCGGCCCCTCCCCCTCCTCCACTCCTTTATATACGGGGGAGGGGCACCCCATAGACACAAGAATTGATCATTGATCTCTTAGCCGTGTGCGGTGCCCCCCTCCACCATAATCCACCTCGGTAATATCATAGTGGTGCTTAGGCGAGCCCTGCATCGGTAGCATCATCATCACCGTCATCACGCCATTGTGTTGATGAAGCTCTCCCTCGAAGCTCTACTGGATCGTGAGTTCATGGGACGTCGTCGAGCTGAACGTGTGCAGTCCGCGGAGGTGTCGTACCTTCAGTGCTGAGATTGATCGATCTTGAAAATGTACGACTACATCAAACGTGTTGTTATAACGCTTCCGCTTACGGTCTACGAGGGTACATAGACAACACTCTCCTCTCTCATTGCTATGCATCACCATGATCTTGCGTGTGCGTAGGAAATATTTTGAAATTACTACGTTCCCCAACACGAATATAGTCATCCAATATATAAATCTTTATGTCTCGACCATTTCAAGACTCCTCGTCATGTCCGTGATCACATTCGGGACACCGAACTATCTTCGGTACATCAAAAGACATAAACTCATAATACTGATCTGTTGGGGAACGTAGTAATTTCAAAAAAAAAAATCTACGCACACGCAAGATCATCGTGATGCATAGCAACGAGAGGGGAGAGTGTTGTCCACGTACCCTCGTAGACCGCAAGCGGAAGCATCAGTTGACACGGTTGATGTAGTCGAACGTCTTCGCGATCCAACCGATCAAGTACGGAATGCACGGCACCTCCGTGATCTGCACACGTTTAGCTCGGTGACGTCCCACGAACTCACGATCCAGTAGAGCTTCGCGGGAGAGTTTCGTCAGCACAACGGCGTGACGACGGTGATGATGATGTTACCGACGCAGGGCTTCGCCTAAGCACCGCTACGATATTACCGAGGTGGATTATGGTGGACGGGGGCACCGCACACGGCTAAAAGATCAATGATCAATTGTTGTGTCTCCAAGGGGTGGCCCCTCCCCGTATATAAAGGAGTGGAGGAGGGGGAGGGGCCGGCCTCCCTAGGCGCGCCCCATGAGGAGTCCTACTCCCACCGGGAGTAGGACTCCCCCCTTCCAAGTGGGAGTAGGAGAGGAGAGGGAAGGAGAGAGGGGGGGAAGGAAAGGGGGGCGCCACCCCCCTCCTTGTCCAATTCGGACTGGGGGGAGGGGGTGCGCGGCTGCCCTTGTCCCCCCTCCTCTTCTCCACTAGGGCCCAATAGGCCCATTACTCTCCCCGAGGGGTTTCGGTAACCCCCCGGCACTCCGGTTTTTGCTCGAACTTGTCCGGAACCCTTCCGAACTCCAAACATAATCGTCCAATATATCGATCTTTATGTCTCGACCATTTCGAGACTCCTTGTCATGTCCGTGATCATATCCGGGACTCCAAACTATCTTCGGTTCATAAAATACATAAACTCGTAATACCGATCCTCACAGAATGTTAAGCGTGCGGACCCTACGGGTTCAAGAACTATGTAGACATGACCGAGACACGTCTCCGGTCAATAATCAATAGCGGAACCTGGATGCTCATATTGGTTCATACATATTTTATGAATATTGTCGGTGTCAAAACCGGCGGATCTCGGGTAGGGGGTCCCGAACTGTGCGTCTAGGCGGATGGTAACAGGAGACAAGGGACATGATGTTTTTACCCAGGTTCGGGCCCTCTCGATGGAGGTAAAACCCTACTCCTTCTTGATTAATATTGATGATATGGGTAGTACAAGAGTAGATCTACCACGAGACAAGAGAGGCTAAACCCTAAAAGCTAGCCTATGGTATGATTGTTGTTCGTCCTACGGACTAAAACCCTCTGGTTTATATAGACACCAGAGAGGGCTAGGGTTACACAGAGCCGGTTAGAATCGGAGGAGATCTACATATCCGTATCGCCAAGCTTGCCTTCCATGCCAAGGAAAGTCCCATCCGGACACGGGACGAAGTCTTCAATCTTGTATCTTCATAGTCCAGGAGTCCAGCCAAAGGTCATAGTCCGGTCATCCGGACACCCCCTAATCCGGGACTCCCTCAGTAGCCCCTGAACCAGGCTTCAATGACGATGAGTCCGGCGTGCAGATTGTCTTCGGCATTGCAAGGCGGGTTCCTCCTCCGAATACTTCATAGAAGATTTTGAACACAAGGATAGTGTCCGGCTCTGCAAAATAAGTTCCACATACCACCGTAGAGAGAATAATATTTGTACAAATCTAATCTGCTGACGTATGCCGCAGCGTGACATCATGCCACGGCCAAGCCTTTATTCGAATCGTTTTACTGTCCCACCTCAGCGCTTTTAGCGAGGTGGCTTCCTTGGCACGTCTTGTCAAAGCAGAGATCGTGTCCCCTTATTCCGGGATTCTCATCAATATGGGCGTGGGTAACCCAACCGTACCATTAATCACGGCGCTTGGGAGATAAGCGAGTTTTACCAGGCTGGTGGGGATACATAGTTTTGTCCGCCCATATAAGGGGACAAGGATCCACCCTTTCCATCTACGCCTTCTTCCTCCTTTGCTTATCCATTTCCGCGCACTCGAGCTCCAGCGTCCAAGTCCGCACTTCCCACCTCGACCTTCTCCAGCCATGTCCGGAGCGGGAGGCAGGTGGATGGCCTCCTCCGTCACGGAGGGGCACATCAAAAACTTGAGGAAAGCCGGACACTTGTCCAACGACATTGTGCCCCGGCTCCCAGATGAGGGGCAGCTCATCCCCACCCCCAGGCCCCATGAGAGGGTGGTGTTCCTCCCCCATTTCCTCCGCAGACTGGGCTTCCCACTCCACCCATTTGTCCCGGGGCTCATGTTCTACTACGGCCTGGATTTCCACGATCTGGCCCCGAACTTCATCCTCAACATCTCGGCGTTCATCGTCGTGCGCGAGGTCTTCCTTCGCATCAAGCCCCACTTCGGCTTATGGCTAAAGACCTTCAATGTCAAGCCGAAGGTAGTGGGCGGCCGGCAAGCGGAGTGCGGAGGCCCCATGGTGGGCAAGATGCCCAATGTTACATGGCTCGAGGGCTCCTTTGTGGAAACCATCAAAGGGTGGCAATTGGGGTGGTTCTACATCACCGAGCCGCGTGACCCTGAATGGGCAGCGGCCCCCGAATTCCGATCTGGCATCCCCACAAGGCTCACCTCTTGGAAAGAGACGGGCCTTTCATGGGGTAATTCGAAAGAGGTGATTGGACTCCAAACCTGCGTCCAAAACCTGGTGGACAAGAAGGTTAAACTTGTCAACGTAGTCCAGGTCATGCTCTTCCACCGTATCCTCCCGTGTCAACGACAGGCTTTTAACTTGTCGGAGTTCGACCTGGCCCAGCACCAAACTCTGTCCAGGCTCTTTGACACAACGCACGAGGACGCCTGGAAGGTGCTATTCAAGGGCTCCGAGGTTTCCCCTCCCATTATCGAGGATCGTGGATTCTGCGCGAAGCGCTAAGCCAGCGCGGTAAGCTTGTTTTACCCTTTACAGGATACTTGTTTTTCATAGTTTGACTCTACGCGGGATCTAAGCTCCCGCTCCTTTGACAGGACTAGAAGAAGACGTCCGGACGGATTGACTGTCCGGCTCCTTTGCCCGAAGGCCCAGCAGATGCACGCTTGGCGAAGCTGCTGGTCCCGGCACATCACGTGGTGCCGGAGAAGAAGGCCAAGAAGAAGGCCACGGGAACTCGAAAGAGTTCCCGGCACCTGGTGGTGTCGGATTCATCGCCCGACGACCCCGAAGCACACTCCTCCCCCGAAGACGAGGAGGAGGAAGAAGAAGCCTCTCCCCATCCATCGGGGGGAGGAAAGAAAAGGAAGGTCGCCCCAACTGGGGAGGCCGGACGGTCCAAGAAGGGAAAGACCCTTCTTCCGGACTACTCCACCAGCGCCGACGATGGCGGAGAGGAGTGGCCATCCAGGGCCAAGCCCGTGGCGAAATCGTAAGTATCCGGATACCAGAATAACTCATGGCGTTCCTTTAGTGCATAGTATCTTCTGACGCCGAATATAATCATGTAGTCCTCCCAAGGCCCAGCTCGACGCTTCATCAAGCGGATCCCTTGATTCCTCGGATGTGAATAGTCTTTCACTCCCGACTGCTACCTCCCCTCGCCCCACGGACGATGCCGAGGTAGAGTCCCAAAAGGGGCCAAGCCAGGAGGAGGTAGCCCCGGAGGCGCCGCAAGGCAACCTTCCGGACACCAGGCGCAAAGGGGATACAACCCCAAAGGGCTCTAAGTCCTGCCCTAGGCCGGACACCGCACCGGAACCTTCAGTGGTTCCGGAGTCCGGCAGGCGGCCCCCTCGTAAGAAGGGCAAGCCTACGACACCGGTGACCTCCGTCCAACCGGAGGGACCGGATAATTTGCTGGAGGTGCTTAACGGCCCCTCCATCGACGAGGAGCACCGCACTATTATGAGTGCGGTGATCCAGAAGGTTCAGTCCGCCAAAAGCGGGCTGACAGAAGCCTGTGCTAGCCTTCTAACAGGCTTCGAGGTATGTATTTAAGATATGTAAAAATATTACCGCATAGACAGTAGCCCCTGATGCTCAGTTTGGTGTTCGGAAAGAAAAGTCGCACTGAGGATCTAAAAAGATATACGCAGGAGTCTAACATAAATATGCCAATATGGGAATGCAGGTTGCGCTGCTGACCTCTGCCGCACTGACTGCGGAGGTCGATGCATTGAAGAAGAGGCTCGAGCGGTCCGAGAACGAGCTCGGCCTTGCCAAGAAGCAGCTCGAGGACAAGGAAGGTAAGTAGTACCTTATGTAAGTATATAAAAATACCTGGTTGCAAATAATGACAGGACCAACGTGAGTATTACAGGGGCCACAACCGAGGTGGCAACCCTGAAGGAAGCGTTGTCCAAGGCCGAAGACAATGCGGCCGTGGAGCGCACCGAGCGAGAAAAGCAGGAGGTGCGGGTAGCAGAGGTGCGGCAAGAGCTCCATGCTCTTGTGAAGAAACACGAGAGATTGGAGCTTGACTCAAAGACTCGAGAGTCTGAGCTTGCCTCGGCCCTTGAGAGCGCCAAATCCGCCAAGGCCGAAGCCCAAAAAGCCCTCCAGGAAATTGAGGCGATGAAGAAGATAGCAGCGGGTAAGGCATTCTTTATGCAAAGCAAGCACATGAAAGTGAATTACTTGTTACTTACCCGAGTCCGGAGCTCTCCAGGAGCATTCGCAGATCTGCCCCGCAATGTGTCCGATGCTGCCGCATTCTACCGAGCCGAGGAAGGGAGCTCGACGGAGAAGGTGTTCTAGTCCCAGTATGTTGAGGCCGGACAACCAGTGCCCTTGAGCGACCAGCTGAAGCAGCTGGTCGAGCTCCATAAGGCAGCCGAACAGGCCATGAAGGGCATTATAGGCCGGCTGTGGCCTGGGGAGGTCCTGCCTGGGAGCTACTTTGGGCTGGTGAGGCGGCTGGTGGATGCCTGTCCACGGCTTGAAGTCATCAAGCGCTCTGTATGCATCGAAGGCGCCCGCAGGGCCCTTGCCCGTGCTAAAGTACACTGGGGCAAGCTGGATGCTGAGAAGCTGGTGACAGATGGACCACCGGAGGGGAAGGAGCATCGCAGGCCCGAGATGTATTATGAGGGCGTCCTGAAGGGTGCCCGCCTTGTGGCGAATGAATGTTCCAAAGATGTAATTTTTGAGTAAACTCGCTCGTGTTTATCCTGTGCGCTGAAAACTTGTTCATATGCGCTAACCAATGCTTGTTGAATTTAAAATATTACCTTCTGTGCGGCCGTTTATTAAATCAGAGAGATGCGAGTCGTCAGCTTCTACCCCCATGCCATGAGGGCTAGGGTGTTCGGGATAAACCTGAGCACTCTTGTTCCCATTCTTGGGTCCTTCGAGGGAGGCGCTCAGCACAACGAACAAGGCAATCGGACTATAATGCTTTATCACTCTCACTTAGCCATAGAATTCTATAATTTTAAATTTCGGCGAAGCCCCTAGTATTCGGAAGACCGAGTTCGGGGCACTATCCACGCCTAGGCCGGACAAAGCCAGCTCCTCGCTCTAAGCGAGATAAGTCTTTAGGGACTCGAAAACCTCTCGAACAGCGACCGGCTCTCGCCCTATCATGACGGACAGTTTTAGCTTTCTCTACTGAGGTGCTTAACCCAGGTCAACTGGGGCACAATCGCAGTAGTTCTCCCAGCGCTACCTTAGCCGATATAGCGGAACGTAAGGTACCAAAACATGGGAGTCGGGCAAACCCAACTATTGACCCAAGACATGATTCGGAGCCGATGCATATAATGCTATAAGTTCGGGGTGCCGCACTCGTGAGAATGTTCGGACTTCTCACACCATATTATGGGGTACTTAAGCCCCTGGTGTATTGTCCGTACCAAAGCGTACGGTTGCATAATGTCATAACTGAACATATTTTACATAAAAATGAATGGAATAATAGGCAAGAGCTATGTATTGTTTATTAAAAGGCTGCTGCGAAAGCAGAACGATACAAATAGTGCGATAAGCAAAGATGGGATTATTTGACATGTCCCCCTCCAGGGGCAAGTTGCGAGACTTTATGTAAGACAGGTATTTAGCTCGTTAAAGAGACCACCTGGACATTCGACGTAGGTTGCTGCCTCCCTGGCTGCTGCATCGTGTGTTCGGCGATTGTACTGTCGGACAGGCCTTCCGGAGAGTGGAGTCCTGAAAGTAAGAAAAAAGAAATGACAAAATTTGGAGCCCCTAGTGCGATTGAGCCGCATGTTGGGCGTGCTGTGGTTGTGCCCTCCCCTTATGCCCATGGTATTTCCAGGGCGTAATTATGTACGCACAGTACTGATTTCGCAATTTCGCGAGGGCTAGTGTTGGGGCCGCACTGCTACGCTTGCTCGGCGCGTGCCAGGCGGTCTTGTTGTAGGTTACTCCGGGCGCGCTTGGCGGTGTCCGGACGTTTAATAGCCGGACTGGAGAATTTCCTTGAGAGGCTACTTTGTACTTCCGCCACGAGGGCAGCCGTATGCTCCTCCGTTCGGAGAGAGCGTTCGGTGTTTCCATTGACCGTAATGACTCCTCGAGGGCCTGGCATCTTGAGCTTGAGGTATGCATAGTGCGGCACCGCATTGAACTTTGCAAATGCGGTTCGTCCGAGCAGGGCGTGATAGCCACTGCGAAACGGGACTATGTCAAAGATTAACTCCTTGCTTCGGAAATTATCCGGGGATCCGAAGACCACTTCGAGTGTGACTGAGCCTGTACAGTTGGCCTCTACACCTTGTATGACGCCTTTAAAGGTCATCTTTGTGGGTTTAATCCTTGATGGATCTATGCCCATTTTTCGCACTGTATCCTGATAAAGCAGGTTCAGGCTGCTGCCGCCGTCCATAAGGACTCAAGTGAGGTGAAATCCGTCAATGATCGTCATCGCTATGCAGCCCCTTGTCTCTGTTTTCGGCACTTAATTTGCCTGCCTGCTTGAACACCCAACAATCCCTGTTGGTGTGATTGGCTGGTGTTTCGGGGGTGCCGTGTATCTGGCACGAGCAATCGAGTATTCGGTCCAAACTGGACGGGCCCGGAGTATTTCTTTTGAATGGCTTTTTCCGCTGACTGGTTTAGAGCCTCTGAATCCGGCATTAAATGTCGTATCTTCAGCATTGTCGCCGTTAATGCGGCGCTTGTGCTTGTTGCGATGCGACCTGCCATTGTTGTCCTTGGTATCCGAATTACCAGGGCTCTTGGTCATGTTATTACTATGAGCTAGCCAGCTGTCTTCTCCCGCGCAAAAGCGGGTCATGAGTGTTGTGAGGGCTGCCATGGATTTCGGCTTTTCTTGTCCTAGGTGCCAGGCAAGCCATTCGTCTCGGATGTTATGCTTGAAGGCTGCGAGGGCCTCTGCGTCCGGACAGTCGACTATTTGATTTTTCTTGGTTAGGAACCGTGTCCAGAATTGTCTGGCCGATTCCTCTGGCTGCAGAATTATGTGGCTTAGGTCATCAGCGTCTGGTGGTCGCACATAAGTGCCCTGGAAATTGTAAAGGAATGTAGCTTCCAGGTCCTCCCAGCAACCAATTGACTCTGCTGGCAAGCTGTTAAGCCAATGCCGAACTGGTCCTTTAAGCTTGAGTGGGAGGTATTTTATAGCGTGTAGATCATCACCGCAGGCCATGTGGATATGAAGGAGATAATCCTCGATCCATACCGCAGGATCTGTTGTGCCATCGTATGATTCGATGTTTACGGGTTTAAAACCCTTAGGGATTTGATGATCCATTACTTCATCTGTGAAGCATAGTGGGTGTGCGGCGCCTCTATACTGGGATATATCACGACGTAGCCCAGATGAGCTTTGTCTGATGTGTTCGGCCTGGCCGTATTTGCCATATCCGGCGTGACGGTTATCGTCATGTGTCGTGGGGCACCCACGCGATCCGTATATCGATCTTGTTTGCCTTGCCTTGTCCTCCAATATGTCTCGTAGGTCTAGCGCATTTCCCCGTGCCTTGGTACTTTTTGAGCGGCGCCGGGGTGCGGCTTGAATTGATGGCCGAGAGGCCTCTCTGTCGCAGCCACGAGGTGTCCGGTCGGCCGTGTCATGCGCTGGTGATGTAGGTTTAGTTGCTTCCTCCTCTAATCGGGGTAGCAGCCTGCGCTTTGGGTAATCCTTGGAGGGGCGTTCGAGTTCGTACTCTTCGGCCGAAAGGACTTCAGTCCATCTGTCGGCTAGCAAGTCTTGGTCAGCTCTAAGCTTCTGCTGTTTTTTCTTGAGGCTGCTTGCCGTGGCCATAAGCCTGCGTTTGAAACGCTCTTGTTCGACGGGATCCTCAGGCACGACAAATTTGTCGTCGTCGAGGCTTGCCTTGTCTTCGTAGGGAGACATGTAATTATCGTCCTCGACCTCTCTGTCTGCCGCTCTCTCATGAGGGCTGGCTTCTCCATCCTCCTGTGCTGAATCCTCCTGGAGGGGGTTGTCTTCGGCACTGTCCGGGGTGTTATTATCTCCCGTGCCGGAATCGCCATTTTTGCTTTGGCGGGATTTAGAGCGGCGCCGCTGACGCCGGCGCTTAGGCTGTTTCTTGGAGGGGTCATCCTCCGTTGTTCCATCGCCATTCCCTTCTTTTGGGGTGTCCACCATGTATATGTCGTATGACGAGGTGGGTTTCCAGTGCCCTATAGGCGCTGGTTCTTGGTCGTCTCCTTCATCGACGTCCATACCGTCGATGTCTTCGGAGTCGAAGTCGAGCATGTCGGTTAAATCATCGACAGTGGCTACAAAGTGGGTGGTGGGTGGGCTTCGAATTTCTTCGTCGTCCGCATCCCAACCTTGCTGACCATAGTCCGGCCAGGGCTCCCCTGATAAAGAGAGAGCCTGTAGTGAATTCAGAATGTTGCCAAAGGGCGAGTGCTGAAAGATGTCCGCGGCGGCGAACTCCATGATCGGCGCCCAATCGGGTTCGATCGGCAGGGGTGCAGAAGGCTCAGAGTCCAAAATGGAGTCCGGCACCTTGGAGTCACGAGCTTCGCGAAGGACAAGGCTGGTGTTCGGCTCGATCGCCGTAGAGATTGCAGCCCCCGAGGCGGTGTCCAGCCACCCGTCCTCGATTGGCGCAGTCGGCTCCGAGCTAAGGGTCGGAGCGGACACTGGGGCGGCCTCCTGGGCACTGTCCGGCGGCAGAGCTAGATCATGCCCATCGTGATAGTGCGGCATGCTCGGCTGTGGCTCGAACCCGTCGAAGATCAAGTCTCCGCGGATGTCAGCCGTGTAGTTCAAACTTCCAGACCTGACCTGATGGCCAGGGGCGTAGCTTTCGATCTGCTCCAGATGGTCAAGCGAATTGGCCCGCAGTGCAAAGCCGCCAAATACGAAGATCTGTCCGGGGAGAAAAGTCTCACCCTGGACCGCATCGTTGTTGATGATCGGAGGAGCCATCGGGCCTAAAGGTGACGACACAGAGGAACTCTCAATGGAAGTACCAATGTCGGTGTCAAAACCGGTGGATCTCGGGTAGGGGGTCCCGAACTGTGCGTCTAGGCGGATGGTAACAGGAGACAAGGGACACTATGTTTTTACCCAGGTTCGGGCCCTCTCGATGGAGGTAAAACCCTACTCCTGCTTGATTAATATTGATGATATGGGTAGTACAAGAGTAGATCTACCACGAGATAAAGGAGGCTAAACCCTAGAAGCTAGCCTATGGTATGATTGTTGATGATGAAGTTGTTCGTCCTACGGACTAAAACCCTCCGGTTTATATAGACACCGGGTAGGCTAGGGTTACATAGAGTCGGTTACAATGGTAGGAGATCTACATATCCGTATCGCCAAGCTTGCCTTCCACGCCAAGGAAAGTCCCATCCGGACACGGGACGAAGTCTTCAATCTTGTATCTTCATAGTCCAGGAGTCCGGCCAAAGGTCATAGTCCAGTCATCCGGACACCCCCTAATCCGGGACTCCCTCAAAGATCTTTATCGGTCAAACCACAAAACACTATACGTTGTTCCCTTTGTCATCGGTATGTTACTTGCCCGAGATTCGATCGTCGGTATCTCAATACCTAGTTCAATCTTGTTACCGGCAAGTCTCTTTACTCGTTCTGTAATGCATCATCCCGCATTACCGAGAGGGCCCAGAGATACCTCTCCGACAAGCGGAGTGACAAATTCTAATCTCGATCTATGCCAACTCAACAAGTACCGTCGGAGACACCTGTAGAGCACCTTTATAATCACTCAGTTACGTTGTGACGTTTGGTAGCACACAAAGTGTTCCTCCGGTATTTGGGAGTTGCATAATCTCATAGTCATAGGAACATGTATAAGTCATGAAGAAAGCAATAGCAATATACTAAACGATCACGTGCTAAGCTAATGGAATGGGTCAAGTCAATCACATCATTCTCTAATGATGTGATCCCGTTAATCAAATGACAACTCATGTCTATGGCTAGGAAAATTATCCATATTTGATTCAACAAGCTAGTCAAGTAGAGGCATACTAGTGACACATTGTTTTGTCTATGTATCCACACATGTATCAAGTTTCCGGTTAATACAATTCTAGCATGAATAATAAACATTTATCATGATATAAGGAAATATAAATAATCACTTTATTATTGCCTCTAGGGCATATTTCCTTCAGTCTCCCACTTGCACTAGAGTCAATAATCTAGATTACACAGTCATGATTCTAACACCATGAACTCTTGGTGCTGATCATGTTTTGCTGGCTTAGTCAACGGGTCTGCAACATTCAGATCCGTATGTATCTTGCAAATCTCTATGTCTCCCTCCTTGACTTGATCGCGGATGGAATTGATGCGTCTCTTGATGTGCTTGGTTCTCTTGTGAAATCTGGATTCCTTTGCCAAGGCAATTGCACCAGTATTGTCACAAAAGATTTTCATTGGACCCGATGCACTAGATACAACACCTAGAACGGATATGAACTCCTTCATCTAGACTTCTTCATTTGCTACTTCCGAAGCAGCTATGTACTCTGCTTCACACGTAGATCCCGCCACGATGCTTTGCTTAAAACTGCACCAACAGACAGCTCCACCGTTTAACAAAAACACATATCCGGTTTGCGACTTAGAGTCGTCCGGATCGGTGTCAAAGCTTGCATCGACGTAACCGTTTACGACGAGCTCTTTTTCACCTCCATAAATGAGAAACATATCCTTAGTACTTTTTAGGTACTTCAGGATGTTCTTGACAGCTGTCTGGTGATCCACTCCTGGATTACTTTGGTACCTCCCTGCTAAACTAATAGCAAGGCACACATCTGGTCTGGTACACAGCATTGCATACATGATAGAGCCTATGGCTGAAGCATAGGGAACACCTTTCATTTTCTCTCTATCTTCTGGAGTGGTCGGGCATTGAGTCTGACTCAACTTCACACCTTGTAACATAGGCAAGAACCCTTTCTTTGCTTGATCCATTTTGAACTTCTTCAAAACTTTGTCAAGGTATGTGCTTTGTGAAAGTCCAATTAAGCATCTTGATCTATCTCTATAGATCTTGATGCCCAATATATAAGCAGCTTCACTGAGGTCTTTCATAGAAAAACTCTTATTCAAATATAATTTTATGCTATCCAGAAATTATATATCATTTCCAATAAACAATATGTCATCCACATATAATATTAGAAATGCTACAGAGCTCCCACTCACTTTATTGTAAATATAGGTGTCGATGTCAAAACCGGCGGATCTCGGGTAGGGGGTCCCGAACTGTGCGTCTAGGATCGATGGTAACAGGAGACAGGGGACACGATGTTACCCAGGTTCGGGCCCTCTAGATGGAGGTCATACCCTACTTCCTGCTTGATTGATCTTGATGATATGAGTATTGCAAGAGTTGATCTACCACGAGATCATAGAGGCTAAACCCTAGAAGCTAGCCTATGATTATGATTGTGTATGTCTATCGACTAGCCTGGCCTTGGTTTATATAATGCACCAGAGGCCTAGGATAGCCGAATACGCCGGCGGGGAGGTGTCGTTGTCTTGATCACCAAGTCTTGTCGAATCTTCCTTGTATGCGGCAGCTGTCCGAACTGGCCCATGAGTATACGGCCATGGGGGTCCTCGGCCCAATCTAACAGATCGGGAGATGACGTGGTGAGTACCCCTTAGTCCAGGACACCGTCAGTAGCCCCCTGAACCGGTCTTCAATTTTGGGACGCTCCTCGATTCTTTCGAACTGTTCTTCATCTTAGGTCATCGGTCTTGAAAACTGGTTCAACAAATCTTCTCATCTTCGATCTTGAGGATCGTCGAAGTGCATCCGAAGAGTTTACACGTCGGGTATCCGAGGATCCCCTTTAAGTTTCCAGCCTTTATCAATGCCTTGTTATTTTATGCCACACCTCGGGTTTGAAGTTGTTTCCGGGAGGCAGTGTCCTCTTGCGTCTGAGCTCCAACGCCGGACTGCATTCGAGGTATCCTCTGCAGCCGAGCACCAATCTCGGAATGCTTCCGAGCTCCAACGCCGGACTGTGTCCAAGCTCCAACGCCAGACTGTATCCGAGCTCCAACGCCGGACTATATCCAAGATGTCATAGATCATCTTGGTACAAAAAAGTTGAAGGAGTTTAGCCGAGCTTACTTCCGGAAATGCCTTCTATAGAGCTAGCCGCTAGCGCCCGAGCTTTATGTCAGACTGCTTCCAAGGTGGTGCACCACCCCGACCGCGGGCTGATTTTTGTGAATATTTTTAACTGGTGCAGTTTATTCTCTGCCGATGTATATCCAGTAGCCCTCAAGGTGTATATCAGTCTAAAACCCGAGATGCACCTGAAGGAAAGCATAAAACCGATGTTCCCAGTAGCCCCTGTAACTCAGCTCGATGCGCGAAATCGGCCTGAGGTCAACTCCTAGCTCGGCAGCATACATAGGAATAAAAACGCAGTGTAACATATTAGAGATAATAGTGATCGGCGAGCGAGCCCTTGAGAGAGGGTCTTGAGGAGTTGCCGCAATATATTAGCTTGACGCTATATAGGTCCATATGGTTCCTATTGCTGTCCGAAGACGCATTTGCCCATAGTTCGGTCAAGCCGAACACTAAACACTTTGAATTTTCCGCATTGAATATGTAATGCAGTAGCCCCCGAGACACTGGTCGGGTGGCAACACCAGATCAGGCGATCGATGTTCCCCTTTAATATTTGTAAATAATGAGCGCAAAGCTCAGTAGCCCCCGAGCCTTAATGTGGGCACGGGTGGCCGAATTAAGGATCGATATCCAGAGAAAAATCACAGATTATGTGTAATGATTCCATGTATCCAAGTACTTTACATCGTTATTTTGACTCATTGCGACCGTTTATCAGTTGAAAGTGGCCCATCGTCGGCCTCTACCCCTTGGTAGATACTATGCAGGGTGTTTCCGTAATAACAAAACAACCCTTAGCCGACATCTCGGTGCCCGAAGGCGGTTGTGTTAGCGGAAACGAGGCAACCAGATATGCGGGCTTTATAACTTTCGCTTAGTCATAGGAGCTTTAAACTGGGGAAGCTAGCTATGAGCCCCCGGTTAGTGTTCGGTGACATCCGAGGTCAAGCCGTAAACACTTCGGCTAATGTTATGAACATCCCATCATGTAACATAGTCATCGGATCGCTGACCAGTTTACACCTATTGTGACAGTCAGTTTTCGGCTTTCTCCACTGAGGTGCTTAACCATGGAAGCTGGAAGAACAATCGCAGTGGTTCTCCCTTTACACACCTAGCCGAACAAAGCGGAACATAGGAGGCAAGCACAGGAGCCGGGCAACCCAACTATTGACCGAAGACACAATTCGAAACTGATGCATATATAGCAATATATAGCAATGTTTTTGCCGAATCCCTCAAGGTGTCCGGTGTTGCACTGCCAGACTAATGCTAGAAACGCACAAATAGTTTAAAAGTGCCATAGGCTTGGAAAACCAAAAACCGTCAGTGAAAACCTGACGTCCGAACAAGATCAAGTGTTCGGTGCCAATCTGAAAATTGGTCTTGAAAAAAGTGCTTCTGTCGTGCTTTAACATGACACATCCTATCTCAAGACTTCAAGCGGGTCAGCCTACGGCTTAAACCTCCTATCCCGAAGGCGGAGTACTTCTCGTTAGGCCAGTTTAGCAAAGTAAACACTAGCGGCTTTGAGAGAGAAATGATGCTCCCCGGCTATGGACCACACACTCGCGTCGAAAAAAGGAGAGATAGAAAAAAGACTTTGCAATGACTAAGAAGAAGAACACTTATTATAAAACAACTCACATAAATTTAAGAGCCCCCAAGTGACTTGGGTAAAAGAATTTTATGTATAATGATTGTATGTACCAAAGTACTTATATCATATATGTGTTCACCCGAACTTTATACGCGTCTTAACCGACAGTTGGCTTCTCCCTCTGCGGTCAAGGACCGAAAAGTGTTATGTACTCCACCTGTCGAGAATATCGACGGTGTTTCCGATAACCAGGCAATTAGGCCATAAGGCTGTAACAGACAAAGCACGCTCAGGGAACTTATGCTATATTACTGACGAAGTGTAAGCAGCATCTTCGAAGAAAATAGTACCCCCACCGATACCTTTGTTCGGTGCTCATTGTTACTATGAGACTTGTGCAATAGATTTTTTGTACTCATGAGTTCCGTTGTGTGCCGACCATAATTGAAAACAATAAGAGCGCTAGCTTTCGGCTTCACCCGGTCTGAGGTCCGGCTCGGATGACCCGATCGTGACAATCATAGAGATGCTCCCTTTACTCCGTAGCCGAACAATCGGGAACGTAGGGGTAAACACAGGAGCGAGGCAACCCAACTTGCAAATCGCTTAACTCAATATGGTGCATATTGTGGCATAATACACGAACAAGGAACGAAGTCGTACAAGTATAATCATTTTGCAAGAGGAAAGGTTTCATAAAGGAAGCCCCCAAGTAAACGGGATATTTGAATTTGTGTGTCACAAACAAGGTTATGACAAGGCAAAAAATTTACAAGCAACTTTTTTCCAAAAAAGTATAATGCTTGGTCGAACCGGACACAAGTTAAAAATTTAAAACTTTGAGCATGAAGCAGCTTAGCAGGTTAATGTGTTCGGTATTGATGACGCGGTCCGAGTTTGATGTGGGACAAGGTTCCATCCCCCAAGCCGGTCCCGAGGTGGCGGAGCGAAGAGCTCGGCAGTCCGAAGTGGTGGCATAGCACAGCCAATGCAGGCCGGCAGAGTGATGCTGAAGCCCCCGGCATGGGTTAATGAGGTGTTTGACGAAGTCCCCCGTCCAGCCGAGGTGACGTGGTATGTCAGTACGCCGAGTTGACGATACTACCCGACCCGGATCATTTTCCTGTGCACAAAAAATAGTGAAAACCGAAGATAATAGTAATAATAATAATTAAAAAGATGTTGCATAATAAATAATTCATGCAAAGTGAGTAATAAAAGAAATATGGCATGGCGCCGAAGTCAATGTCGATGCAGGGCGTCGGCGTGATGCGGTAAAGGCGCGGCAAAGCCTGAATTCACAGGTCGGTACGAGTTCCGAATGCGGCGTTCGCTGGACTATGTACGAAAACTGACCGAACCACCAAGCAACCGTCGTTAATGCGGCCACCATTTGATAGACCTGCGTACATATGATGGACAAACCAAAGTAATAATTCCTTGGGAAAAATGAACCCAAACAGGCAAAATATACTAGGATTAATAGCACCTGGTTTATTTGTTGTAGCAATCCGAAGAAAGGCGATTCCCAAAATTGGGACTCGATCCGCACACCCCTTGCCTGACGGGCGATAAAGCGATGGCATGGCGATGCTGGCAAAGGATGGCTCGCCGAGGCAAAGCCCTCGGTCCAGCTAACGTGATGGAGCTGGTCAGCTAGTGACGCCGAAGTCTCCGGAGTAGGTTGATGAAGAGATGGCGAAGCCCTCGGTCTAGCCGAGATGTCGAAGCCTCGATGTCAGCCGATGAGTCGAAGTAGGTCGGCGTGATGGACATCGGCTTGAAGAAGCAACAGTGCGGCCCTGCCGATGTCGGTCGTGACGTGGTCAATGCCGGCTTGATGAAGTGACCGTGCGACGATGCCGGTGTGCCCGCTCCGTGTAATCCGTGGGGCGGCGATGTTGGTGATTATTTATCCTTCGCGATGCCGAACTCTTGTTCAACTTGCCGAGCTGATGATCCGGAGAAGTTGTGCTCGGCTCAATAAGTGACAACGTGTCCGCAGGTCGGCAGCCATAGAGCAACGTTGTCGGGCTGGTTTGACACCAGCACGATGGTGAAGATCATATTGAAAAAGACTTCAAAATTAGCGGGATGTGTTTGGGAACAAAACACAATACCCCATACAAAACTTCCTTCAAAAAGGATGTCTGAAATCCCGTTCATAAAGAAGATGAATTCGGGTCGGATTTGTTCTCGCGCAGAAAACATATCCGAAAAGTGATGCACTAATCGGAAGGTTCCCGGAGTTTGGACGGTCGGATCGAGCTGTAATTTTGAGGGGTGGTAGATATGGGAATTCCGCAGCCGATCAACGGTTGGATCTTCCAAAGGATGTCCGAGCTAGAAGGTTGACACCACGCCCTAAACTCATCCAGATTCCCGTCCAGATTTGACAGGGCTCCGATACATCGAGGATTGCCAGAGATTCCTCCATCGGAACTCGACGAAATTTTCCAGGGTTGTTGTAGACTCAATTCCGCAAAATTCTGCTGAAGCAATCGTTAAAACGACACTTGAGAAGGTGGTGGCGGCGAATGCAAGTTCGCTATCCAGAAAAACAGCACGGTCGCCCAAGTGCAATGTTCATGTTGAGCCCCCGGGCTCCCTGGATGATTCCTCCATGATCTTGATAGAGATCGGAGTTGATGTTGATGAAGGCTCTCATCCGAACATGATGATCGGAGGTAGGGCACAGTCCTCGGTCCAGCCAAGGTGACCAGTCGAGCCGGTGACGAAGAAGTCGACGTCGCAGTTAATCTGCAGTCAAGCCATTGATCCTTTTGCCGATCACACGGCGGAACTCTCAATGAAAGCACAAATGTCGGTGTCAAAACTGGCGGATCTCGGGTAGGGGGTCCCGAACTATGCGTCTAGGATCGATGGTAACAGCAGACAGGGGACACGATGTTACCCAGGTTCGGGCCCTCTAGATGGAGGTAATACCCTACTTCCTGCTTGACTGATCTTGATGATATGAGTATACAAGAGTTGATCTACCACGAGATCGTAGAGGCTAAACCCTAGAAGCTAGCCTATGATTATGATTGTGTATGTCTATCGATTAGCCTGGCCTTGGTTTATATAATGCACCAAAGGCCTAGGAAAATAAGAGTCCTAGCCGAATACGCCGGCGGGGAGGTGTCCTTGTCTTGATCACCAAGTCTTGTGGAATCTTTCTTGTATGCGGCAGCTGTCCGAACTGGCCCATGAGTATACGGCCATAGGGGTCCTCGGCCCAATCTAACAGATCGGGAGATGACGTGGTGAGTACCCCCTAGTCCAGGACACCGTCAACAGGCTTCTCCAAATGTCTGTATAAAACCATATGCTTTGATCACACTATCAAAGTGTTTATTCCAACTCCAAGATGCTTGCACCAGTCCATTGGTGGGTCACTGGAGCTTGCACACTTTGTTAGAACTCTTTCGATCGATAAAACCTTCAGGTTGCATCATATACAACTCTTCTTCCAGAAATCCATTCAGGAATGCAGTCTTTACATCCATTTACCAAATTTCATTATCATAAAATGCAGCAATTGCTAACATGATTCGGACGGACTTAAGCATCACTACGGGTGAGAAGGTCTCATCGTAGTCAACTCCTTGAACTTGTCGAAAACCTTTCGCAACAAGTCGTGCTTTGTAAGCAATAACATTACCGTCAGCGTTAGTCTTCCTCTTGAAGATCCATTTATTTTCAATGGCTTGCCAATCATTGGGCAAGTCCACCAAAGTCCACACTTTGTTCTCATACATGGATCCCATCTCAGATTTCATGGCCTCAAGCCATTTTGCGGAATCTGGGCTCATCATCACTTCCTCATAGTTCGTAGGTTCGTCATGGTCAAGTAACATGACCTCCAGAACAGGATTACTGTACCACTCTTGTGTGGATCTTACTCTGATTGACCTACGAGGTTCGGTAGTAACTTGATCTGAAGTTTCATGATCATCCTCATTAGCTTCCTCACTAATTGGTGTAGGCATCAAGGAACCGGTTTCTGTGAAGAACTACTTTCCAATAAGGGAGCAGGTATAGTTACCTCATCAAGTTCTACTTTCCTCCCACTCACTTCTTTCAAGAGAAACTTTTTCTCTAGAAAGGATCCATTCTTAGCAACGAATGTCTTGCCTTCGGATCTGTGATAGAAGGTGTACCCAACAGTCTCCTTTGGGTATCCTATGAAGACACATTTCTCCGATTTGGGTTCGAGCTTATCAGGTTGAAGCTTTTTCACATAAGCATCGCAGCCCCAAATTTTAAGAAACAACAACTTTGATTTCTTGCCAAACCACAGTTCATAAGGAGTCGTCTCAACGGATTTAGATGGTGCCCTATTTAACGTGAATGCAGCCGTCTCTAAAGCATAACCCCAAAACGATAGCGGTAAATCAGTAAGAGACATCATAGATTGCACCATATCTAGTAAAGTACGATTACGATGTTCGAACACACCATGACGCTGTGGTGTTCCGGGTGGCGTGAGTTGTGAAACTATTCCGCATTGTTTCAAATGAAGACCAAACTCGTAACTCAAATATTCTCCTCCACGATCAGATCGTAGAAACTTTATTTTCTTGTTACGATGATTTTCCACTTCACTCTGAAATATCTTTGAACTTTTCAAATGTTTCAGACTTATGCTTCATCAAGTAGATATACCCATATCTGGTCAAATCATCTGTGAAGGTGAGAAAATAATGATACCCACTGTGAGCTTCAACATTCATTGGACCACATACATCAGTATGTATGATCTCCAACAAATCAGTTGCTCGCTCCATAGTTCCGGAGAACGGCGTTTTAGTCATCTTGCCCATGAGACATAGTTCGCAAGTACCAAGTGATTCATAATCAAGTGATTCCAAAAATCCATCACTATGGAGTTTCTTCATGCGCTTTACACCAATATGACCCAAACGGCAGTGCCACAAATAAGTTGCACTACCATTATCAACTCTGCATCTTTTAGCTTCAATATTATGAATATGTGTGTCATCAATATTGAGATTCAATATGAATAGACCACTCTTCAAGGGTGCATGACCATAAAAGATATTACTCGTATGAGTAGTGATACGTCTCCAACGTATCTATAATTTTTGATTACTCCATGCTACTTTGTCTACTATTTTGGACTATATTGGGCTTTATTTTCCACTTTTATATTATTTTTGGGACTAACCTATTAACCGGAGGCCCAGCCCAGAATTGCTGATTTTTGCCTATTTCAGTATTTCAAAGAAACAGAATATCAAACGGAGTCCAAACGGAATAAAACCTTCGTCAACGTGATTTTCCAACCGAACGTGATCCAGGAGACTTGGACCCTACTCCAAGAAGTTTCCGAGGAGGCCACGAGGGTGGAGGGGCCCCCCTGGGCGCGCCCCCCTACCTCGTGGGCCCCTCGGAGCTCCACCGACGCACTCCTTCCTCCTATATATACCTACGTACCCCCGTCAGATCAGATACGGAGCCAAAAACCTAATTCCACCGGCGCAACCTTCTGTATCCGTGAGATCCCATCTTGGGGCCTGTTCCGGAGCTCCTCCGGAGAGGGCATCCACCACGGAGGGCTTCTACATCAACACCATAGCCTCTCTGATGAAGTGTGAGTAGTTTACTTCAGACCTTCGGGTCCATAGTTATTAGCTAGATGGCTTCTTCTCTCTTTTTGGATTTCAATACAATGTTCTCCCCCTCTCTTGTGGAGATCTATTCGATGTAATCTTCTTTTTGCGGTGTGTTTGTTGAGACCGATGAATTGTGGGTTTATGATCCAGCTTATCTATGAACAATATTTGATTCTTCTCTGAATTCTTTTATGTATGATTGAGTTATCTTTGCAAGTCTCTTCGAATTATCTTTGTGGTTCGGCCAACTAGATTGGTAGTTCTTGCAATGGGAGAAGTGTATAGCTTTGGGTTCAATCTTGCGGTGTCCTTACTCAGTGACAGAAAGAGTTGCAAGGCACGTATTGTATTGTTGCCATCGAGGATAACAAGATGGGGTTTTTATCATATTGCATGAATTTATCCCTGTACATCATGTCATCTTGCTTAAAGCGTTACTCTGTTTTACTTAATACTCTACATGCATGCTGGATAGTGGTTGATGAGTGGAGTAATAGTAGTAGGTGCAGAATCGTTTCGATCTACTTGTTTTGGACGTGATGCCTATATAAATGATCATACCTAGATAATCTCATAATTATTCGTTTTTCTATCAATTGCTCAACAGTAATTTGTTCACCCACCGTAGAATACTTATGCTCTTGAGAGAAGCCACTAGTGAAACCTATGGCCCCGGGGTCTATTCTCATCATATCAATCTCCATTACTTTATTTACTTGCTTTGTTTTACTTTGCATCTATCTATCAAAAATACCAAAAATATTATCTCTATCAGATCTCACTCTCGTAAGTGACCGTGAAGGGATTGACAACCCCTAAGCGTTGGTTGCGAGTTGCTATCGTTTTGTGTAGGTACGAGGGACTTGTGCGTGGTCTCCTACTCGATTGATACCTTGGTTCTCAAAAACTGAGGGAAATACTTACCCTACTTTACTACATCATCCTCTACTCTTCGGGGAAATCCAACGCAGTGCTCAAGAGGTAGCAAGTAGAACAACCATTATTCTCTGATTTAAATGAATAACCGTCTCACATCAAACAAGATCCAGATATAATGCTCATGCTTAACGCTGGCACCAAATAACAATTATTCAGGTCTAATACTAATCCCGAAGGTAGATGTAGAGGTAGCGTGCCGACTGCGATCACATCGACTTTGGAACCATTTCCCACGCGCATCATCATCTCGTCCTTAGCCAATCTTCGCTTAATCCATAGTCCCTGTTTCGAGTTGCAAATATTAGCAACAGAACCAGTATCAAATACCCAGGCACTACTGCGAGCATTAGTAAGGTACACATCAATAACATGTATATCACATATACCTTTGTTCACCTTGACATCCTTCTTATCCACCAAATACTTGGAGCAGTTCTGGTTCCAGTGACCAGTCCCTTTGCAGTAGAATCACTCAGTCTCAGGCTTAGGTCCAGACTTGGGTTTCTTCTCCTGAGCAGCAACTTGTTTGTCGTTCTTCTTGAAGTTCCCCTTCTTCTTCCCTTTACCCTTTTTCTTGAAACTGGTGGTCTTGTTAACCATCAACACTTGATGCTCTTTCTTGATTTCTACCTCCGCGGCCTTTAGCATCGCGAAGAGCTCGGGAATTGTCTTATCCATCCCTTGCATATTATAGTTCATCACGAAACTCTTGTAGCTTGGTGGTAGTGATTGGAGAATTCTGTCAATGACACTATCATAAGGAAGATTAACTCCCAGTTGAATCAAGTGATTATTATACCCAGACATTTCGAGTATATGTTCACTGACAGAACTATTCTCCTCCATCTTGCGGCTATAGAACTTATTGGAGACTTCATATCTCTCAATCCAGGCATTTATTTGAAATATTAAGTTCAACTCCTGGAAAATCTCATATGCTCCATGACGTTCAAAATGTCGTTGAATTCCCGGTTCTAAGCCGTAAAGCATGGCACACTGAACTATCGAGTAGTCATCAGCTTTGCTCTGCCAGACGTTCATAACATCTGGTGTTGCTCCTGCAGCGGGTTTGGCACCTAGCGGTGCTTCCAGGACGTAATTCTTCTGTGCAGCAATGAGGATAATCCTCAAGTTACGAACCCAGTCCGTGTAGTTGCTACCATCATCTTTCAACTTAGCTTTCTCAAGGAGCGCATTAAAATACAACGAAACAACAGCACGGGCCATCTATCTACAACAACATAGACATGCAAAATACTATCAGGTACTAAGTTCATGATAAATTTAAGTTCAATTAATCAGATTACTAAAGAACTCCCACTTAGATAGACATCCCTCTAATCATCTAAGTGACCACGTGATCCATATCAACTAAACCATGTCCGATCATCATGTGAGATGGAGTAGTTTTCAATGGTGAACATCACTGTTGATCATATCTACTATATGATTCACGCTCGACCTTTCGGTCTCGGTGTTCCGAGGCCATATCTGCATATGCTAGGCTCGTCAAGTTTAACCCAAGTATTCTGCGTGTGCAAAACTGGCTTGCACCCGTTGTATGTGAACGTAGAGCTTATCACACCCGAAACTACTGGGAAAAGGGTTATAGATGATATGGCCACTAATGGCGCACCAGACATCTGGTGCGCCATTACTATATTCTAATGGCGCACCATGTGTCGGTGCGCCATTAGTAATATATTACTAATGGCGCACCTGGTGTGTGGTGCGCCATTAGTAGTTTTGAAAAAAAATAAAAAAAAATTGTTACTAATGGCGCGCTGTGGTACAGTGCGCCATTACTAGTTGACATAGTAATGGCGCACCGAAACCACCGTGCGCCATTAATATTTTTGAAAAAAAAATTAAAATTTTTTTGTTTGTAATGCCGAGCCCCACCTCTCCCC
>NC_057804.1:10262275-10263230 GCF_018294505.1 Triticum aestivum
CACCACCCGCCGATCCTCTCCCCGCCTCCGCCGCCCCCGAGGATCCAGGCCGCTCCCGTCGGTCGCCGCTTCAGATCCGCGCCGCTCGACCTCGGGCTCCGCCCCCGCCCGCCCCGGGCCGCCGGTACTGCCCCTGCTCCCCCTCTGACCATGCTGCTTGACGCCGATCTGTGCCGTACCGCTGTATGAACCCGCCGCTGCTTATCCCGTCGTTGTTGCGTTGTTGTCGGAGTTAGCGTCTCATGCCACTGCTGCAGCTGTTTGCTGCCTCACGATTTCGCATGACGAGTCGATTAGAGGGGATGGGCGGAGAGGACGATTTTGGGACGCCTGCCGTGCTAGGATCTGTAGAGGAGGCGGGGCAGGAGCTGGCAGTAGGCCGCGTCGGTTCCCAGTCAAGTCCCAAAGGACGCAAAAGCCCCCTGGGAGAGTCTTTTCCAATCGAGTAAATTGCTGAAAGCCACCACATTTGTGGCAAGGATAATGCAAAACCACCATCTTTGCCAAAAATCACGAGAAACCACCACTTCCGTGGCAAGTGAGTAACAAAAAGCACTAAACGTGTTGTGAGCTGCGTCTAACTGGAAAACTGACTGGCGGGACCCGTCTGTCGGGCTGATTTGGCATGCCTACGTGGATAGTATGATGAGGTGGAAGATGGTCCCACTAGTCAGCCTCTTATCTATTTTCACTTTCTTCTTCTTCTTCTTTCATAGTCAACGCCATGCCTGCCGGCTCTGGTCTGCGGCGCACCTGATCTGCCGCACTGCCGACTCCCCCGACGAGTCCGCGCCGCCCCCTGCAGCTCCCTCCGGCGCCGCCTCCCCTCCACCCACCAGCCCCGACCCTGCTTCCCCCATGCGGCCGCGCCGCCCCCGTAGCTCCCTCCGGCGACGCCTCCCCTCCACCCACCAGCCCCGACCCTGCTTCCCCCACGCGGCAGCACCACAACCGC
>NC_057804.1:10263877-10269149 GCF_018294505.1 Triticum aestivum
CCATGGTCGTACTAGCACCTTTGCCGAGAGAGAGAGAGAGAGAGAGAGAGAGAAGAACAGGATCAATAAGAAAAAAAAGGGGAGCTTAAAGGAAGGAGGCTGACAGGTGGGTCCACCATCCACCTCAACGTATTATCCACATAGGCATGCCAGATCAGCCTGGCATGTGGGGCCAACCCGTCAGTTCTACTGTTAGACGCAGCTCAGTTTCTGTTTAGTGCATTTTGTTATTCACTTGCCACAGAAGTGGTGGTCTTTTGTGATTTCCGATAAAAATGGTAGTTTTGAAGTACCCTTGTCACAAATGTGGTGGCTTTCAGCAATTTACTCCTTTCAATCCAAATAACTGCGACCGTAGTTGGGATTCGCCTAGATGATGCTCGGCGGAAGAGTTTAGGCATAACACCGTACAAGTGTTAGATTAATAGGCTTGACGATCCGTCATGGTTAGCCTGACCATAAAACTTCAGAAGCTAATCCTACAAAGATAATGAACTCGAGAATGCAGGTTGGTCATGATTACACTAATCACTGAGTTGACTATATTGTTAGAATGAATGTGGATATACACGAACCAAAATCCCTGTGTTATCCATGTCACTGAAATGACAGAAAAGACTTCCTGTACATCCACATTCATTCAAGTATTTTCTGTAGATCCACATTGATTCACGTGCAGCAAAAGAACTAGTATTTGTCTGTACATACACACTCATTCTGTTACAGCAAAACATCATGATTTATTCTCTGTACTCCCTCCGTTCCCAAATATTTGTTTTTCTAGCCATCTCAAATGGACTACAACATACGGATGTATGTAGACATGTTTTAGAGTGTAGATTCACTCATTTTGCTCCGTATGTAGTCATTTATTGAAATCTCTAGAAATACAATTATTTGGGAACGGAGGGCGTAGTATATATGCATGAGGTCGACACTTAATCAAGCATTGCCATCATGAGGCCATGGGTTTGGAATTGTTTGATTTGGCCTCATGTCTGCTTGCTTGCTTCCTCTCACGAACTGTCGAGATGTCAAGTGTGGTGCTGCTGCTGCCCAGATATCAGATATATTCTGTTTGTGCCTAGCAGAGTAGCAGTCAAATCGCAAGACATTTTCACGATTTATGGTCCTTGCATCTTGTTACTCTGGTTGTGCCTAGGAGAGTATTAGTTATGCATATTCACCTTTAGTTACGGCAATTACTAGATGATTGTCATCCATTTCAGCTTACTAGATGCACTACCGTTTTGCCAGTTAATTGCAAGTTTAGGTGAGTGGTAGAATGTCAAGTTTCTCTGTGATTGGAAACATCAGACCACACAGAACGAAAATGGTGACATGGCATATAAAGTATCTTTGCAAGTTAATTAGTAGTCCTAGCTGTTTCACAAGATACTAGTGGTAGCTAGATTTTGTGTTGTTGGAGCTGGCAACAGCCAAGAAACCTAGCTATTTGGCGAGCTGTGGAATGCTTGTTTGTGCTAAGTAGAGAGTTGTATGTGGGATGCTATGTGTACATCATGGCAATTTCAGCTCTTTGCGTATCGAAGATGCTCTTTTATGCCATGGCAACAAGTTCTTTTTTTTTGCCATGGCAACAAATAGAGTTCTTCTTTATTGCATAGTTTTTGAAGTATGCTAGTTTTTTTCTTTTCTTTAGATGAATGCTTTTATACTGCTAGCTAGTTGCCTACTTTGCATTTTTTGACGACTAGTGGTACTAATAAATTCAACTAGAGCCATCATATGTCCACAAGTGCATTGGTGTAGTTGATTATCTTCTGCTCAAAATTTATGCTGCTATAATGTTGTATGATAATGTTGTAAGGGTACTAATTGGTATCTTCTGCTTCTTATCAGAGATGGGGGGAAGCAGCCACCGCCGCTCTGCCTCACCGGAGTACGAGTTGGATGCTTTCGAGTTCTTCACTATCATACTTTCTTCTTCAGTATCAGCCACGAGGCAGGTATATAAAACGAGAGATCTCCCCTTCACCCATCTCATTATGATAACTCTGTTGTTTGCTACATCAGTCCTTGTCCCAAATTGCAGAGGCTGCCTGACGCTTTTATGAAGATGTTGGGTGAAGATCCGCCAGATAATGTGAAGCTCCGGCAGGCCGGCAGCGGGGTTCGCAGGCTGTGGGACATGGAGTTGGTGATCGAGGAGGGCCACATGTACATGTGTCGTGGCTGGGAGAAGTTCTACAGTGCCTACGACCTGCGGACCGGGTACTTTCTTCTCTTGAGGTACGACGATGATGCCACAATGCTCATCGTGAAGGTTTTCAACAAGACTATGTGTCGCATGCGCTACGCTGATGACGAAGATGCCAGTGCGTTCTGCCTCTTCTTATTCCTCTACATTTGGCTTTGTCTCACATTGATTGTTAACGGTCATTGTTGCATTTGGACAGGCAATGAGAGCAGCAGCAGCGACACAGGCTACAGCCAAAGCAGCAGCGATTATGGCTTTAGCGAAAGCAGCAGTGAGTCTAACAACAAGAAGGATGATCCGGACTGGAGTGGGGGAGAAGAGGAGCAGAGTCGGGATGAGGAGCTGCAGGATGACGATGGGCATCAGGTTGAGGATGACCTAGCGCTGGTGGTGGCTGACCAAGGGCAAGAGGTGGTGGTGGCTGACCATGGGCAAGAGGTGGTGGCTGACCATGGGCAAGAGATGGTGGTGGCTGATGATGACCTAGCGATGGTCGTGCCCGTCCTCCAGCTGCCTCCACCGACAATTGTGGTAGAAGACTACATCCCACAGCTGCCTCCACCGCCTCGCCGCTCTTGGCGCATCAGGCTGAGGAAGGAGAAGGCTCACCGTCAGGTATGTCAGATCTCCAAAATGATATATATATATATATATATACTTAGTTACCTATGTTATCTCTAATATGCTCTGTTTCCTATAGGTTAGCTCCAAAATTACTTATGTTAGCACAAAATGATCAAGTTTACATAATAAGCTTATATTCTTCTTCTTATTCTTCTTCTTTTCCAAAATGACATAGGTTAGCTTCATTTTACCTAAGTTGGCTCTAATATGCTAACTTAGAGCTTATATGCTTAGTTTCCTATAGGTTAGCTCCAAAGTTACTTATGTTAGCACAAAATGATCAAGTTTACAGCTTATAGTCTTCTTCTTATTCTTCTTATTCTTCTTCTTATTCTTCTTCTACTATTCTTCTAGTATTCTTCTAGTCTTCTTCTTCTTCTTCTCTTCTTCTTCTTCTCTTCTTCCTCTTCTTCTTCTTCTAACTTCTTGTTTATCATTTTGCAGATTTGATTTAATTCACGGAAGCTTGCATGCATGGAGTGCTTCTTTTCCATTTGTGTTTTTATTTTGTATCAATGTGAAACTTTTGTGAATTGATGGATAACGGTGTTGGATGATGAACAATGTGAAACTTTTGTAATATGTAACGATGGAACTATGTGTTGGCTATGTATTTATATATATATGTGTTGGCTATGTTGGATATGGTTGTTATATGGATGCTGGTTGTATATATATATGTGTTGGATATCTCATATGTGAAATAGTGACCTGAGATTAAGGAAAAAACAAAAAAAATTAAAAAAATTGTTACTAATGGCGCACTCCCTTGTGGTGCGCCATTAGTATACCAGATACTAATGGCGCACATGTTGGATACTAATGGCGCACCTGTGGTGCGCCATTAGTATACCAGATACTAATGGCGCACCTGTGGTGCGCCATTAGTAAAAAATTCTAGTGGCGTGCTACTAATGGCGCACCGGTAGTGCGCCGTTAGTAGGAAAAACCGGTGCGCCATTAGTAGGCCTTTTCCTAGTAGTGCGATCATCACGTGGTGTCTCGGCACGACGAACTTTTGCAACGGTGCATACTCAGGGAGAACACTTGTACCATGAAATTTAGTCAGGGATCATCTTATAATGCTACTGTCGTCTAAGCAAAATAAGATGCATAAAGGATAAACATCACATGCAATCAATATAAGTGATATGATATGGCCATCGTCTTGCTGTGCTTGTGATCTCCATCTCCATAGCACCGTCATGATCACCATCGTCACCGGCGCGACACCTTGATCTCCATCGTAGCTTCGTTGTCGTCTCGCCAACTATTGCTTCTACGACTATTGCTACCGCTTAGTGATAAAGTAAAGCAATTACAGGGCGATTGCATTGCATACAGTAAAGCGACAACCATATGGCTCCTGCCAGTTGCTGATAACTCTGTTACAAAACATGATCATCTCATTCAATAAAGTATAGCATCACATCTTGACCATATCACATCACAACATGCCCTGCAAAAACAAGTTAGATGTCCTCTACTTTGTTTGTTGCAAGTTTTATGTGGCTGCTACGGGCTGAGCAAGAACCGTTCTTACCTACGCATCAAAACCACAACGATATGTCATCAAGTATGTGTTGTTTTAAACTTCAAGAAGGACCGGGCGTAGCCACACTCGATTCAACTAAAGTTGGAGAAACTGAAACCCGCTAGCCACCTATGTGCGAAGCACGGCAGTAGAACCAGTCTCGCGTAAGCGTACGCGTAATGTCGGTCCGGGCCGCTTCATCCAACAATACCGCCGAATCAAAGTATGACATGCTGGTAAGCAGTATGACTTGTATTGCCCAAAACTCACTTGTGTTCTACTCGTGCATAAATATCTACGCATAACCAGGCTCAGATGCCACTTTTGGGGAACGTAGTAATTTCAGAATTTTCCTATGCACACGCAAGATCATGGTGATGCATAGCAACGAGAGGGGAGAGTGTTGTCCACATACCCTCGTAGACCGAAAGTGGAAGCGTCAGTTGACGCGGTTGATGTAGTCGAATGTCTTCGTGATCCCACCAATCAAGTACCAAACGCACGGCACCTCCGCGATCTGCACACGTTCAGCACGGTGACGTCCCACGAACTCACGATCCAGTAGAGCTTCATGGGAGAGTTTCGTCAGCACGACGGCGTGATGACGGGGATGATGATGTTACCGACGCAGGGCTTCGCCTAAGCACCGCTACAATATGACCGAGGTGGATTATGGTGGAGGGGGGCACCGCACACGGCTAAAAGATCAATGATCAATTGTTGTGTCTCCAAGGGGTGCCAACCTCCCTGTATATAAAGGAGTGGAGGAGGGGGAGGGGGCCGGCCTCCCTAGGCGCGCCCCATGAGGACTCCTACTCCCACTGGGAGTAGGACTCCCCCCTTCCAAGTGGGAGTAGGAGAGGAGAGGGAAGGAGGGAGAGGGGGAAAGGAAA
>NC_057804.1:10269385-10271716 GCF_018294505.1 Triticum aestivum
CTTGGCCGCCCCTCCTCTTCTCCACTAGGGCCCAATAGGCCCATTAGTCTCCCTGGGGGGTCCGGTAACCCCTCGGTACTCCAGTTTTTGCCCGAACTTGTCCGGAACCCTTCCGAAGTCCAAACATAATCGTCCAATATATCAATCTTTATGTCTCGACATTTTGAGACTCCTCGTCATGTCCGTGATCATATTCGGGACTCCGAACTATCTTCGGTTCATCAAAACACATAAACTCATAATACCGATCGTCACAGAATGTTAAGCGTGCGGACCCTACGGGTTCGAGAACTATGTAGACATGACCAAGACATGTCTCCGGTCAATAACCAATAGCGGAACCTGGATGCTCATATTGGTTCCTACATATTCTACGAAGATCTTTACTGGTCAAACCGCATAACAACATACGTTGTTCCCTTTGTCATCGGTATGTTACTTGCCCGAGATTCGATCATCGGTATCTCAATACCTAGTTCAATATCGTTACCGGCAAGTCTCTTTACTCGTTCCATAAGGCATCATCCCGCAACTAACTCATTAGCCACATTGCTTGCAAGGCTTATAGTGATGTGCATTACCGAGAGGGCCCAGAGATACCTCTCCGACAATCGGAGTGACAAATCCTAATCTCGATCTATGCCAACTCAACAAGTAGCATCGGAGACACCTATAGAGCACATCTATAATCACCCAGTTACGTTGTGACGTTTGGTAGCACACAAAGTGTTCCTCCGGTATTCGGGACATGCATAATCTCATAGTCATTGGAACATGTATAAGTCATGAAGAAAGCAATAACTATATACTAAACGATCAAGTGTTAAGCTAAGGGTATGGGTCAATTCAATCACATCATTCTCTAATGATGTGATCCCGCTAATCAAATGACAACCCATGTCTATGGCTAGGAAACATAGCCCATCTTTGATTCAATGAGCTAGTCAAGTAGAGGCATACAAGTGACACTCTGTTTGTCTATGTATCCACACATGTATCAAGTTTCCGGTCAACACAGTTCTAGCATGAATAATAAACATTTATCATGATATAAGGAAATATAAATAACAACTTCATTATTGCCTCCAGGGCATATTTCCTTCACCAGACCTACTGTATACCCTGCACTGAGTTTAGCAAGGTAATACAATATTCATCTAGGAGTAGATCACTGGACAACGGTCAAAATTATCCTTAGTGGAATAAGGATATGTTTCTCGGTTATGGAGGTGACAAAAAGTTCGTTGTAAAGGGTTACATCGATGCAAGCTTTAACAATGATCCGAATGACTCTAAGTCTCAATCTAGATACATATTGAAAGTGGGAGCAATTAGCTAGAGTAGCTCCGTGCAGAGCATTGTAGACATAGAAATTTGCAAAATACATATGGACCTGAATATGGCAGGCCTGTTGACTAAACTTCTCTCACAAGCAAAACATGATCACACCTTAGTACTCTTTGGATATTAACTAGATTATTGACTCTCATAAACCCTTTGGGTGTTGGTCACATGGCGATGTGAACTATGGGTGTTAATCACATGGTGATGTGAACTATTGGTGTTAAATCACATGGCGATGTGAACTAGATTATTGACTCTAGTGCAAGTGGGAGACTGAACGAAATATGCCCTAGAGGCAATAATAAAGTTGTTATTTATATTACTTATATCATGATAAATGTTTATTATTCATGCTAAAATTGTATTAACCGGAAACTTAGTACATGTGTGAATACATAGACAAACAGAGTGTCACTAGTATGCCTCACTTGACTAGCTCGTTAATCAAAGATGGTTAAGTTTCCTAGCCATCACTAAAAAAAGACACATCCGTGACATTTTGGGCTGAACAAAAAAAAATTCTGTCATACATATGACACTTCTATGACGATAATTCTGACAGAACCCGATATCATCATAGATGTGGTGGGCTCCTACTTCTATGACAAAAAATCATGACAGAAAATGGGCTTTTCGTCCTGGGCGGGCCGGAGACGCAACTGCATGACATTCTTTGGGCCGTCCATGACGGAAAAAACCGTGGTAGAAGCGAGGGGTAGGAAAATTTCGGGGAGTTGCCGGTTACGGTGGGAGGTCGGGGGCCGAGCGATGCGCGTTTCTCTCGTACATGTACGTGCGTGTGTGTGAGGCGTGTTGGCTCTAACTGAACCCGAGCGAGGCGTTGGGCTCTAACTGAACCCGAGCGATTGCACTGCAGGCTACGCGTTACTGAACCCGCGCGATCGATCGATGGCTGTTAACTGATCCCGATGGAGCGATTCCTTCGCTACTGCTGCTCACTAAAGCCGATCGATTGGATGAACAGTG
>NC_057804.1:10272121-10273266 GCF_018294505.1 Triticum aestivum
TGAACAGTAGACGGCGGAGGGGTGGCCGTGTAGGGGTGGATGAACAGGACCCCGTGGTGTGGAGGGCTGGATGAACAGTAGACGGTGGAGGGGTGCCCGTGGAGGGGTGGTTGAACTGTAGCCGGTGGAGTAGCGCGCGGTGGAGGCTGGATGAACTAGAGCCCGTGGAGGCTGGAGGAGGTCGACGGTAGCCCGTGGAGGCTTGAGGAGGTCGACGGTGGAGATGAACAGTATCCCGTGGAGTCCCGTTTTGTGGTACGCCACACCCCTCCCGATGAACAGGACCCCCGTTTCGACCGTAGAAGGTCCGTTTCCTCCGTTTTGCGGTACGCCACACCCCTCCCGATCAACAGGACCCCCGTTTCGACCGTAGGAGGTCTGTTTCTTCCGTTTTGCGGTACGCCACACCCCTCCCGATCAACAGGACCTCGTTCTCAACGTGTCCGGTCGAACACAAGGCCGTTTCCTCCGTTCTGCGGTACGCCAGGCCTCGTTTCCATCGCCTGTTCCATCCAAGCCGGTTGGCTCCCACGTGTTCTGTTGCCTCCCGATGAACACGACGCATTCTGTTGCCTCCCCGTGAACACGACGCATTCTGTTGCCTCCCCATGAACACGACGCATTCCGTTGCCTCCCCATGAACACGAGCCCTCGCCGTACGTAGGCGCGACTAGGCGTTCAAGACCCCGCCCGTATGTACACATACGTGGCCGTATTTTCTTTCTTGCACCCTGGCCGTTGTACGTACGTGTACATGCTACGTGCGCGCCTCTACGACGACACGTGCGCGCCTCTACTACGACACGTGTGCGCCTCTACATCGACCAGTATGTACGTACACGTTCGCGGCCAGGATGACAACGCTACGTACGCTTCGACCAGGTGGGTCCCGACTGTCACGCACTTCCTTGCCTGCGAAGATGTAGCTGGTGGGTCCCAGCAGTCAGGGGGGCGAATCGTTTTGTTTTTTTGCCAGGACGCACTTCCTTGTGTGCGAAGGTGTAGCTGCTGGGACCCGGCAGTCACGGGGGCGAATCGTTTTTTTTTTGCCCGAACACACTTCCTTGCGTGCGAAGGTGTAGCTGCTGGGTCCCAGCAGTCAGGGGGGCGAATCGTTTTTTTGCCCGGACGCACTTCCTTGTGTG